>NW_025535399.1:97500-99661 GCF_020615455.1 Coregonus clupeaformis | reverse complement strand
TTATCAACACTTTACAACATCTCATTCAGAGCTAGTTATCAACACTTTACAACATCACTCATTCAGAGCTAGTTATCAACACTTTACAACATCACTCATTCAGAGCTGTTTATCAACACTTTAAAACATGACAATCAGAGGTTGGTATCAACACTTTACAACATCACTTATTCAGAGCTAGTTATCAACACTTTAAACATGACTCAGTCAGAGCTTTAGTTATCAACACTTTAAACATCATACATTTTCAGAGCTTGTTATCCACCCTTTAAACATGACTCAGTCAGAACTAGTTATCAACACTTTAAACATGACTCAGTCAGAGCTAGTTATCCAACACTTTAAACAGTAGGTCAAAGCTAGTTATCAACACTTTAAACATGACTCAGTCAGAGCTAGTTATCAACACTTTAAACGGCTCCAGTCAGAGCTAGTTATCAACACTTTAAACATGACTCAGTGAACTGGTTATCAACACTTTAAACGCTGACAATTGAGCTGGTTATCAACACTTTAAACGCGGCTCAGTCAGAGCTAGTTATCAACACTTTAAACGCAACAATTGAGTAAAGTTATCAACACTAACGACTCAGTTAGAGTTACTGCAACTTTGTCCTAGTTTATAACGATTTCACAGCAGGTATTTTGTTGCGGAATGAGGCGATCTCTGTATGAAACTCGAGGTTCTCACCTTGGAGTCTGCTCCTGTGTATTTCATAACCCAGCATTATGATGGTCACCAGCAGGTAGGGAGACATCACTAGTAGACTACACAGCCTGGGTAGAGACATGGACAACACTGGATCTGCAGTTGGAGAAAGAAAACAGTTTAAAACACTGGAGATGCTGGAGAAAGATGGAAATGGCAAGAAAATACAGATATTTAGAATATTTCATACATATACAAATGTTCAGTACTATTTTCATGGTTAGTTAAGCATATAATGTCTCACCTGTCACAGTCATCCAGCTCTCTGGTGATTCTCCTTCAGAGTTGGTACACTTGTAGAGTCCTTCATCTGACTTGGATACTGGGATGGTCATCTCTCCTGTAGTCTCAGGTCCTGATGAGGATCCACTCTTCTTAGAAATCGCTATGAGGTTAGGAGGGAGTTCCCTGAGTATCTGCAGCGCAGAGTCACTGAATCTCCTCAGTCACAGGAAGGCATTTCTCTCCAGGATCACAGCACCAGCTGTATATAATATATAAACATCATATATAAACAGGTCTCTCCAGGATTACAGCACCAGCTGTATATAATATATAAACATCATATATAAACAGGTCTCTCCAGGATCACAGCACCAGCTGTATATAATATATAAACATCATATATAAACAGGTCTCTCCAGGATCGCAGCACCAAAGCTGCCTTATAATATATAAACTATCATATATAAACAGGTCTCTCCAGGATCACAGCACCAGCTGTATATAATATATAAACATCATATATAAACAGGTATCTCCAGGATCACAGCACCAGCTGTATATAATATATAAACAGGTCTCTCCAGGATCACAGCACCAGCTGTATACAATATATAAACATCATATATAAACATAACATCAGCTATCTCCATCCAGTAGTGTGTTCCCCTTGAATCCCAGCTCAGAGAGACAGGCTCATATTATTTTATTTTTATTTTTTTACTTGGATATCTGTCAGGACTGACACGAGAGGCTGGAAGAGAGAGATCTGAGAGACAAAGAGAGAGAGTGGGAGAGAGAAAGAGAGAGAGGGAGAGAGAGAGAGAGAGAGAGAGAGAGAGAGAGAGAGACAGAGAAGAGAGAGAGACAGAGGGAAAGATACAGTGAGGGAAAAAAAAATATTTTGATCCCTGCTGATTTTTGTACCTGACAGACAAAGAAATTATCAGTCTATAATTTTACTGGTAGGTTTATTTGAACAGTGAGAGACAGAATAACAACAAAAAATCAATGTTATAAAATTGATTTGCATTTTAATGAGGGAAATAGATTGACCCTCTGCAAAACATGATTTAGTAGTTGGTGTAAACCCTTGTTGGCAATCACAGAGTCTGACGTTTCTTGTAGTTGGCCACCAGGTTTGCACACATCTCAGGAGGGTTTGTCCCACTCCTCTTTGCAAGATCTTCTCCAAGTTATTGGTTTTGAGGTTGACGTTTGGCAACTCGA
>NW_025535399.1:25000-92500 GCF_020615455.1 Coregonus clupeaformis | reverse complement strand
GGTCGCCAAGCCACATAATCATACACACCGGAAGCAAACGACCTGCATGCTCAGCAGAGAGGGTGGCGATTTCACTACAGGGAGTGATTGAGAAGGCCTCAGTAATCATCCCCAACTCAGCGGATCGTGGTGTCAACCCTTCTACAGAGGAAGGACTTCCACCCTGCCACAATCCCAATGAATAAATGCCAGCCTCTCCTGGGACTGTGGCCTGCGACCCAATTTACACCTGGCCCACCATCCCACCCTCGATCTGGGATGTTCACCTGTACAGGAGACAGTCCCCATCCTTGCTAAGACTCTCAAGGACTTCGCTTTAAACCACAGCCCCACCTCTCCACCCAGGAACAGCGGGAGCAATCTCCATCCCCCGAGATCACCGAGACAACACCCTGGACCCCCCAGCCACGGCCACAGCACCACCAACCTCAATGCCCACCACAACCAGCGCAGCACAAAGACCACCCACCCCAGCCCAGCTTCAGACCCACCCAGACGAGGCCTAACACCGACCCTCCCCCACCACAGACCCACACCTGGAGAAGCCACAGCCCGGCAGACAGAGCTACGCACAGGCTGTGAGAGGAGCAACTGGCCCAGCCCCCACCAACGAAATGAGTGACATCAAACAAATGCTGAATCTACTATGCTCACATGTGATAGGCCAAGGGTCAAAATCCTATTTTAATAGTTATTGTTGGATTGTAGAGTGTTTATCTCATTTTGAAGGTAAAGGATAAAAAGTTATGAAATCTTTTTTACGTTGCATTTTGGAATTTTCAAGGATTGAAGTCCTCTGCTTTTGGGCCAAAGAACAGAAACCCAGACTTCTAAAGAAATTGATGATGTTGATATTGTAGTACTACAGGAAACATGGTGCAGAGGTGATGTTCCACTGGCTGTCCACTAGGTTATAGGGGAGATAATCGTACCATCCACCAAATTAAAAGGAATCACGCAGGGCAGAGACTCAGGGGGAATGCTAATATGGTATAAATCTGAACTGACTAATTCAATCGAATTGGATCAAAACAGGACAATTCTTTATCTGGTTAAAAATCAACAAGGAGGCTATCTTAACAGATAACAACGTCTTCCTCTGTGCCACATAACATTCCCCCCCTCAGAGTCACCCTACTTCAATGAAGAGAGTTTCTCCATTCTAGAGGGGGAGATTAGTCACTTTCAGGCCCAAGGCAATGTGCTGGTCTGTGGAGACCTGAATGCTAGAACAGCAGACGAACTAGACACTTTTGCACAGTCATGGGGATAAACACCTACCGGGAAGCAACAACCTTTCCTCTCCCAACACACTACCCCCAGAAACAACTCATGACAAAGTGAAAACAAAATGGAGCACAGCTCCTGAAGCTCTGTCGAACACTGGGTCTGTAAAAGTCAATGGTAGGTTAAGAGGGGACTATTTTGGTAGGTACACCTACAGCTCATCCTTGGCAGCAGTACTGCAGACTAACTTCATCAACGACCTCAACCCAGAGTCTCTAGAACCTTCACAGTCAGCCCACTAACACCTCTCTCAGAACACAGTAAAATCAGTGTATCTGAGAAGAGCAGAACCTAACCATGAAGCATCACGGCCCAATAAATTACATGGTACTAAACAGGCCTATAGATGGAGTGCAAAACAGTACAGATATCTACCAAAAAAGCAATTAGTAGTCAAAAAATACAATCTCTCCTGGACAACTTTTTAGCCTTAACATTCTCCTACAGCAATGAAGGTGTACATTTGGCCGTTTGGAACATAAACTTTATATTTGACAAATTAGCCTCCCTTGGCTAATCTAAAGAAACATAAAAGCAAACCAAAAAGAATAGATAATGAAAAATGGTTTGATAATGATTGCAAAAATCTAAGAAAAGTAATTGAGAAATATATCTAATCATAAACACAGAGACCCAGACAACAAAAATATACGTCTTCAATATGGGGAAACACTGAAGCAATACAAACACACCCTAAGGAACAGCACATTAGAAATCAGCTGGATGTGATTGAGGAATCATAGAATCAAACCACTTCTGGGAGAATTGGAATAAATAAACAAACCTCATGATGAGGAATTGGCTATCCAAAATGGGGATATGTGGAGAAGTCACTTTACAAACCTCTACAGCAATATAACAAAGAGCCCAGAACAACAAGATATACAAGAAAAATTACAAATCCTTGAATCAGCAGTCAAAGACTATCAGAATCCTGTGGATACCCTAATTACAGAAGAAGAATTATTTGAAAAACTATGCACTCTCCAACCCAAAAAGGCCTGTAGTACTGATGGTATTTTAAATGAAATGATCAAATATACAGACCACAAATTCAAATTGGCTACACTCAAACTCTTCAACATTATCCTCACTGCAGGTATTTCCCCTGATATTTGGAACCAAGGATTGATCACACAATCTATAAAAATGGGAGACAAATTTTGACCCAAATAATTACAGAGGAATTTGCATTAACAGCAACTTGGGGAAAATTCTCTGCAGTACCATAAATAACAGACTACATCATTTCCTTGATGAACACAACGTCCTAAGCAGAAGCCAGATTGGATTTTTAAACAATTATCGTACAACAGACCACATTTACACCCTCCACACTCTAATTGACAAACAAGTCAACAAAACAAAGGCAAAATCTACTCGTGTTTTGTAGACTTCAAGAAAGCATTTGATTCAATTTGGCACAAAGGTCATTTTTTATAAACTATTGGAGGGAAAATATATGATGTTATTAAATCAATGTACACTAAAAACAAATGTGTGATTAAAATCGGCAACAAGCAAACAGACTTCTTCTCTCAGGGACGTGGAGTGAAACAGGGCTGCCCAATAAGTCCAACACTATTTAACATCTACATTAATGAATTGGCAAAAACATTAGAAGAGTCAGCACCTGGTCTCACCCTACACAACACTGAAATCAAGTGTCTGCTGTACGCAGATGACCTGGTGCTACTGTCTCCCACTAAGGAGGGGTTACAGCAGCATCTAGATCATCTGCACAGATTCTGTCAGACCTGGGCCCTGACCGTTAATCTAAAAAAAACGAATATAATGATATTCCAAAAAAGGTCAGGAAATCAGGATGACAAATATAAATTCTATTTGGACACAGTTCTATTAGAACACACCAAAAATTACACATATCTAGGACTAAATATCAGCAACACTAGGTAGCTTTCACATGGCTGTGGAATGAGCTGAGAGACAAAGCAAGAAGAGCATTCTATGCCATTAAAAGGAATATTAAAATCGAAATTCCAATTAAAATCTGGCTCAAAATGTTCCAATCAGTTATAGAACCAATTGCTCTATATGGCAGCCGAGTATGGGGTCCGCTCTCTAATACTGAATTTACCAAATGGGACAAACATCCAATCGAAATACTGCATGCAGAGTTTTGCAAGACTGTATTGCAAGTGCAAAGAAAAACTCCAAATAACGCATGTAGAGCAGATTTGGGGCCAATACCCCCTCCTTATTTGAATAGAAAAAGAGCCATCAAGTTTTACAACCATCTAAAAACAAGTGACCCCAAAACATTCCATCACACAGCTCTACTATGTCAAGAGATGAAACAAGAGAAGAGTCCCCTCAGCCAGCTGGTTCTGAGGCTCAGTTCACTAACCAAAACCAACCTCATAGAGCCTCAGGACAGCATTCAGAAAATCTGGCCCAACCAAATCATCACAAAGCAAAAATAAAAATATATCACCTATTGGTAAAACACCACAAAAAATCAAAGTAAACTTCAATGCTATTTGGCTCTAAACAGACAGTACATGGTGGCAGACTATCTGACCACTGTGACTGATAGAAAACTGAGGAAAACAATGACTAGGTACAGACTCAGTGAGCACAGTCTGACCTATAGACCGGTCGTCACAGGCAAACCTGGCTGCCCAGAGAGGACAGGGCTGTGCTCACTCTGCCCCCCGGGGGAGAGGTAGAGACAGAGCTGCATTTTCCTATTACACTGTGACAAATACTCAGACCTAAGAGAATCTTTATTTTCCAAAATTATCATTCAGTACAAAGAATTCGAAACTATAAAAGAGGAAGAAAAAATCCAATATTTATTGTCTTCTCAGTCATGTTGAGATTGGTCGACTACTATTGCTTTAATGTATTGTTATTCTCATTAATATTGTTGTTGTAGTTGCTGTTAATGGTCATCCCATTTCCACTACTACTATTATTATTGCTGTTGGTCCCAACATTTTTGTTATATGTACACTTTGACAATGTAAGTAATTTAACTTGCCATGTCAATAAAGTCTATTGAATTGAATTGAGAGAGAGAGAGAGAGACTTTTGACTTTTTGTCTTTCTTTAATGGTACATCCTCATTTCATTAAAACCTCGCCCCCCCCCCACCCCCTAAAATAAAATAAACAAATTACGCCCTGTACTCTCTCACCTTTTCCTCTACCCCACGACACAAAAACACCACCACACATCACAATGACCCAAACCTCACCACTTCTACAACCGTATATCCAGACCATCTTCCCCAGCTATACAGACAGCCCATATCTCTTGAAACATCTCCACACTTTTTATCATTTTATAAAACTCAAATTCCACCCTAAGGTGCGCAGAGACCCTCCCATTAAATAATAGTAAAGGGGTCTGTTATCCCCCACCTTTGACCCTGTTCCTCCTTGTTATCCAAATAGCCAACTTTGCCTGAGCAAACAGAAAATTCAACAACACACATTTTTCCTTATTTGAATACCTGTACCCCATTATAAACATCCCGACAGTAAAACCCCCAACCTCTCACACAGACATTCCAACTGAGACATTAAAGGCATTAACCTGGCGCACACAGAAAACACATGAATCACAGTTTCACTCATGACACAGAAAGGACACCCCTGTCTGACTCCCGGTTCAACCCGTGCCAACCAGCTGTTAGTGGCCAGGGCTCCATGTAGAACCCTCCACTGGAGGTCCCCTGACCTCTTTGGTACTGGGAGTTTGTAGAGCCCCCTCCATCTGAAACCCACCATACTCTCCGCCCCACATGCCCCCTGCCACTGATGTGCCTTCACTCCTGTTAGGCTCCTAATGTTCCTTACCTTAATAAATCAAATCAAATCAAATTTTATTGGTCACATGCGCCGAATACAACAGGTGCAGACATTACAGTGAAATGCTTACTTACAGCCCTTAACCAACAGTGCATTTATTTTAAACAAAAAAGTAGGAATAAAACAACAACAAAAAAGTGTTGAGAAAAAAAGCAGAAGTAAAATAAAGTGACATAAAGTGACAGTAGGGAGGCTATATATACAGTAAATAAAGTGACAGTAGGGAGGCTATATACACAGGGGGGTACCGTTGCATAGTCAATGTGCGGGGGCACCCCGGCTAGTTGAGGTAGTTGAGGTAATATGTACATGTGGGTAGAGTTAAAGTGACTATGCATAAATACTTAACAGAGTAGCAGCAGCGTAAAAAAGGGATGGGGTGGGGGGCAGTGCAAATAGTCCGGGTAGCCATGATTAGCTGTTCAGGAGTCTTATGGCTTGGGGGTAGAAGCTGTTGAGAAGTCTTTTGGACCTAGACTTGGCACTCCGGTACCGCTTGCCGTGCGGTAGCAGAGAGAACAGTCTATGACTAGGGTGGCTGGAGTCTTTGACAATTTTGAGGGCCTTCCTACAGAGGTTGTAGAGGGCTTTACCTCCCACCCCCTCAAACTCCCCCAGGCTCGGAGTGTTAAAATCTAACAAGTCCTCCAGACCCCCTTGCCAGTCCCCAGTCTCTGCCGTCACGTGCAGTGGCGGAAACATTGTGGCCCCCTCTCCCCCTTTGGCTGCTCAAACACCCCCTTACCGCTCAGACAGTGCCTCCTGGACTTCCCCCCAGGAATCTCTCCAGCAGCCTAAGAGATGTTAGTCCTGTTTGTTTTGCTAGGACTTCTGGGGTTTTCCCATCCATCCTCTCCCCAGCAGTCACAGGTCACCCAGCTTTAGTAATCCCCGCTGCCATCAGTCGCCCTCTTCAGGGTGGCTGACTGAACCGATCTCAAAAGGATGACTGGGTTGTGAAAGATAGGCTCCTCCCCACACCCACAGCCCAGGCTCCACACCACCTTCCTCGGTGTGGGCCTTAGCAGCTGCCAGGCCCTCAGCACCTGAGAGTAATAATCAGAGAGACCTGCTGTACTCAGCCCCTCCAGCCTCATGAGGAATAGCTGCCGGTCCAACCCTAATCCGCCAGCTCTCCTCAACAGCGCGCATGCTGGCTCCCTCCATCCGACATCAGTATGGTACAGCAGTCTCTGCGCCGCCTTTAGTCGGAATGCAGCCACCCTGCTCTCCAGTTCCACCAGGCCCTGTCCTCCTTCGTGGACGGACATATACAACACTGCCGCCCTCAGCCAGTGATAGCCCGACCAGAGAAAATCTACCAGCTTTGCGTTGCAGGTCTGCGAGCAGACCGGGGGGGGGGTTGAGGACAGCCAGTTTATGCCACAGGGAAGATGCCACCAGGTTGTTGATTATCAGCACCCTCCCTCTATATGACACTTGGGACAGGAGCCACCTCCACCTGGCCAGTCTTGACACCACTGCCTGCCCGACAGCCCCCTCCCAGTTCTTCCTGACCCACCTCTCTGAGCCCAGGTACACCACCAATATTTTAAGCCCTTCACAACCCCACTGCAACCCCACTGGAAGCAAAAGGAGGGCCCTATCCCCCCATGCCCCCATAACAGAGCTTTGCTCTTTCCCAGTTTACCTTAGCTGACGAAGCTCCCTGGACACCTTCAGACTATTCTCTAGTGCCTGCATATCCTGAGCCATCCCTGACCATCACAGAAACGTCATCTGCATACGCTGACACTGCTATGCCTGTCCAGCACACTCCTTGCAGTCTCCTGCGTAGCAGGCCCAAAAAGGCTCAATGGCTAGTGTATATAACTGCCCTGATAGAGGCATCCTTGTCCAATGCCCCGCCTCACCCAGACTGGCCTACTGAGCCCCCTCCCACCTTAACCATACATGATGCCCCAGCATACAACATCTTCACATAGGCCAAAAACCTTTCCCCAAACCCAAACACAGACATCACATTAAACAGATACTCATGGTCCACTCTATCAAAAGCCTTCTCTTGATCTAAAGAGACCAGTCCAAAGTTCACATTAGAACTTCTCGACAAGTCCAACATGTCCCTGATTAAGAACAAGTTGTCCGTGATTGAGCGTCCTGGTACGCAATATGTCTGGTCCTTGTGTACTATAGAGTCCAGATGGGACTTAGTCTGTTAGCGAGGACCTTGGCAAATATCTTGTAGTCCGCACAGAGCAATGCCACAGGCCTCCAGTTCTTAAGTTCACACAAGTCCCCTTTTTTGGGGCAGGAGAGTCAGAGCCGCCGCCGGCAACTCATCGGCAACTCTCCTACCCCTACGCATTCACGCAACACGGCAAAAGAAGTCCAGTCCAATTATTCCCAGAATTTTTCATAAAACTCCACTGGGAGTCCATCGACCCCGGTGCACGGCCGGGGACATCTGGGTTGACGGCTCTGCCAGTTCATGGGACAACAGGGGAATGTCCATTTCATCCCTCTGTGCCAGAGAGAGCTTAGGGAGTTCGGCAAACAAAACCTGAGCACACATAGGATCACACAGTTCTGCCTTATACAATTCAGTATAAAACTCCACAGTCCGCTCCCGCATCTCCCCCACCACAGAGGTCACCTGCCCATCCGACAGCCGTAGACAATGGATACCCTTGGCTTCACCGCTCTGTCTTTCCAAACCAAAGGAGGAGGAGCAGGGAGCATCCATCTCCTTGAGCATGGAGAACCTAGCTCTTACAAGTGCTCCCTTTGCTTTAACCTGTAAAAAACTGCCCTGGTCCCTACGTAGTTCAGCTAGATTAGCCTGGAGGCCTACATTGCCTTGCCCCACCAGCTCCACCTCCATCTCACTAATACTACGTTCGAGTTCCCTCAATACTCTCCTAGCCTCTGAGGATGACAGAGCTGTATACTGTTGGCAGAAAAGCCGAATTTGGACTTTGCCCACATCCCACCATTGACTCAGAGACTCATACTCCTCTCTTCGCTGCCCCACCTTTTCCCAAAAAGTCTCGAAACCTGAGCAAAAAGTGGCATCTTGTAAGAGCTTTACATTAAACATCCAATAGGATGCCTGCGAGCCCTGGTGAGAATAGACAGCCGAGCCATGGTTAGTGTGATGATCCGAAAAACCCACCGGGAGAATGGTAGTGCCCAACAGCCTATTGCTCTGATTCCTGGACATGTACAATCCCGATCAAGCCGGGCTGCACTCACCCCTAGCCCCAAAGACCTTCACCCATGTATATTGTCTTGTGTTGGGATGTCTAGTTCTCCAAACATCAACTAGGTCAAATTGATTAATAATGTCCCTTAACACCCCCACTGAGCCTCAATGAGGCTCCTCCCCCATTTCTGTCTTTCGTAAAATCCATCGTACAGCTCCAGTCCCCGCCGACCACCAGCGTCTCCTCAGAGCGTTACCTGTGAGTTCCTTTCTAAGACACCCAAATAGAAGCCCCTCTCTCTCCTGTGTTGGCGCATACACATTTATAAAGACAAAACCCCTGTTGTTAATTACTGCCTTTACTACAAGCAATCTAACCGTACACACCTCTTTTGAGGAGCAAATTTTTACAGACAGACCCGGTACAAAAAGGACTGCCACCCCTGCACTAACATTTGTCCCATGGCTCAGCACACTTGCTCCTTGCCCCCTTCCACCAGAGACCCCAATCAACTTCACATTCACCACATCGCTATGCGTCTCCTGCAGAAACAACACTTGTACTTTTTTTTGTTTTACATATTCACCCAACACACTCCTCTTTCCCCGCATCTCTGGCGCCATTAATATTAAGCGAGCCTACCCAAAGACTCTCCATAAGAAGTGGGAGAAAAGCCAGCAAAGAAAGAGACCAATAGCAAAGCTCAAAAAAGCTCCAGTGCCAGAAAGAAACCTTTCATCTAAACAGAGCCTGAAGGTAGAACCCTTACGCACGGTTGTAGACCCACTTCCTCAACCTAAACCGTTTCCTGGGTGAGACGACACCATGCCCCCTCATTTTTTCATTGCATGTTGCACTGATCTTACAAACTTTCCCGGATCGCAAAGAAAAGCCTCAAAATTAACTTTTTTTCCCCTTAGTCTCCTTCAGGAACCTTCGACAGTTCCGTCACCGTGTACTTTGACCCATCTGACTGACTAGCTGTCAGCTCTGGACCCATTGAGGAGGAGTCTGAAAATAAATATTAATCGGCCTCTTCCCTCAGACTCACCTTCCTCCTCCTCATCTCCATCTCCCAACCTGACCACCTGTCCTTCCTCTCTAGTCAGCCCCCCAACACCAGCCTCTGCCCTCCCACCTCCTTTCTTCTCCCCCCTTTTTTCCTCTTCCGCTTGACACCCTCCTCCACCCCCCTCCCTAGTCGCTCACCCTACCCCACTACACTCTCCTCATCCACTAACATAACCTGACTAGTCCCAGCCTCATCTACACCACCATCTATAGCATGACTAGACCCAGCCTCATCTACACCACCATCCATAACATGACTAGACCCAGCCTCATCTACACCACCATCTATAGCATGACTAGACCCAGCCTCATCTACACCACCATCTATAGCATGACTAGACCCAGCCTCATCTACACCACCATCCATAACATGACTAGACCCAGCCTCATCTACACCACCATCTATAGCATGACTAGTCCCAGCCTCATCTACACCACCATCTATAGCATTAGACCCAGCCTCATCTACACCACTATCTATAGCATGACTTGGCCCAGCCTCATCTACACCACCATCTATAGCATGACTAGACCCAGCCTCATCTACACCACCATCTATAGCATGACTAGACCCAGCCTCATCTACACCACCATCTATAGCATTAGACCCAGCCTCATCTACACCACCATCTATAGCATTAGACCCAGCCTCATCTACCCCACCATCTATAGCATGACTAGACCCAGCCTCATCTACACCACCATCTATAGCATTAGACCCAGCCTCATCTACACCACTATCTATAGCATGACTTGGCCCAGCCTCATCTACACCACCATCTATAGCATGACTAGACCCAGCCTCATCTACACCACCATCTATAGCATGACTAGACCCAGCCTCATCTACACCACCATCTATAGCATTAGACCCAGCCTCATCTACACCACCATCTATAGCATTAGACCCAGCCTCATCTACCCCACCATCTATAGCATGACTAGACCCAGCCTCATCTACACCACCATCTATAGCATTAGACCCAGCCTCATCTACACCACCATCTATAGCATGACTAGACCCAGCCTCATCTACACCACCATCTATAGCATTAGACCCAGCCTCATCTACACCACCATCTATAGCATGACTAGACCCAGCCTCATCTACACCACCATCTATAGCATTAGACCCAGCCTCATCTACACCACCATCTATAGCGCAGACTAGACCCAGCCTCATCTACACCACCATCTATAGCATGACTAGACCCAGCCTCATCTACACCACCATCTATGCATGACTAGACCCAGCCTCATCTACACCACCATCTATAGCATGACTAGACCCATGCTCATCTACACCACCACCTATAGCATGACTAGACCCAGCCTCATCTACACCACCATCTATAGCATGACCCAGCCTCATCTACACCCCCATCTATAGCATGACCCAGCCTCATCTACACCCCCATCTATAGCATGACCCAGCCTCATCTACACCCCCATCTATAGCATGACCCAGCCTCATCTACACCACCATCTATAAGATGACTAGACCCAGCCTCATCTACACCACCATCTATAGCATTAGACCCAGCCTCATCTACACCACCATCTATAGCATGACTAGACCCAGCCTCATCTACACCACCATCTATAGCATGACTAGACCCAGCCTCACCTACACCACCATCTATAGCATGACTAGACCCAGCCTCATCTACACCACCATCTATAGCATGACTAGAACCAGCCTCACCTACACCACCATCTATAGCATGACTAGACCCAGCCTCATCTACACCACCATCTATAGCATGACTAGGCCCAGCCTCATCTACACCACCATCTATAGCATTAGACCCAGCCTCATCTACACCACCATCTATAGCATGACTTGGCCCAGCCTCATCTACACCACCATCTGTCGCATGACTAGACCTAGCCTCATCTACACCACCATCTATAGCATTAGACCCAGCCTCATCTACACCACCATCTATAGCATGACTAGACCCAGCCTCATCTACACCACCATCTATAGCATGACTAGACCCAGCCTCATCTACACCACCATCCATAGCATGACTAGACCCAGCCTCACCTACACCACCATCTATAGCATGACTAGACCCAGCCTCATCTACACCACCATCTATAGCATGACTAGACCCATTCTCATCTACACCACCATCCATAACATGACTAGACCCAGCCTCATCTACACCACCATCTATAGCATGACTAGACCCAGCCTCTGCTGCCTGCGTCTCATGGCCCCCTGCACGTTGACCTCGATTTACCCCACTGGTGCTTGAACCCTCACCTTGTCTACGGCCTTTATGTGGGCACTCAAAGCTCTTATGCCCCAAATCCCCAGACTCAAAACACTGTAGACTATCTGTGCTGGCAAAACCTGCATAGAGCCCCTCCCCATGCCTCACTTTAAAATACACATTTAACTGTTGCTCATTGTTATTCAGAAACATGAACACTTGCCTCCGGAATGAAAGAACATGCTTAAAGGCATCTGCCTGAAAACCTGCCGACAGTACACGAAAACCACTAGCAAACTTACCAAAACGACTCAACTCCTTCCTGATTTGATCATCCGTAATAAACGGAGGCAAATTTGCAACTACCACCCTGGTCGAGGGGGTAGAAAGAGGAGAAATTGGCACCAACACATCCCTTACAAATATTCCACTAGCAATGAGCCTACCCACCAAATTTGCTCTTTTCATGAACACAACCACAGCTTTGTTCATTCTGGACGCGGAATGTATAAATTCAGCTCCTACCTGTTCGCCGACCGCGAGCAGAACCTCCTCCACCTTAATTCCATTATCGGGAACACACCTGAATCCATGCCGTAACGACAGCGTGTCCTCCGCGCTAGGCTGCGAAGCCATCGCTCACCTGAATCCATGCCGTAACGACAGCATCTCCTCCGCGCTAGGCTGCGAAGCCATCGCTCACCTGAATCCATGCCGTAACGACAGCATCTCCTCCGCGCTAGGCTGCGAAGCCATCGCTCACCTGAATCCATGCCATAACGACAGCGTCTCCTCTGCGCTAGGCTGCTAGGCTGCGAAGCCATCGCTCACCTGAATCCATGCCGTAACGACAGCGTCTCCTCCGCGCTAGGCTGCTAGGCTGCTAGGCTGCTAGGCTGTGAAGCCATCGCTCACACCTCACCGTTCAAAACCCCAGGAAACTAAACCTCTGTCTTCTTCCTCTCTAACTTTGAAAAATAAAAAACAGTGGGTACCACAAAAACAAACAGTGCATTAACCCTCCACCATAGAAAAGAGAAAACAAGGAAAGAAACAACAAATTAGTTAGGACAAGCCCTCCACACCAAACACTCAAACTCCAAAAAACTGAGAGAGAGAGAGAGAGTGGGGTTGGGGGAAAAACATACGACATTATAAAATCCATGTACACAAACAACAAGTGTGCGGTTAAAATTGGCAAAAAAACACACACTTTTCTTTCCACAGGGCCGTGGGGTGAGACAGGGATGCAGTTTAAGCCCCACCCTCTCCAACATAAATATCAACGAATTGGTGAGGGCACTAGAACAGTCTGCAGCACCCGGCCTCACCCTACTAGAATCTGAAGTCAAATGTCTTCTGTTTGCTGATGATCTGGTGCTTCTGTCACCAACCAAGGAGGGCCTACAGCAGCACCTAGATCTTCTGCACAGATTCTGTCAGACCTGGGCCCTGACAGTAAATCTCAGTAAGACAAAAATAATAGTGTTCCAAAAAAGGTCCAGTTGCCAGAACCACAAATACAAATACCATCTAGACACCGTTAACCTAGAGCACACAAAAAACTATACATACCTCGGCCTAAACATCAGCGCCACAGGTAACTTCCACAAAGCTGTGAACGATCTGAGAGACAAGGCAAGAAGGGCCTTCTATGCCATCAAAAGGAACATAAAATTTTGACATACCAATTAGGATCTGGCTAAAAAATACTTGAATCTGTTATAGAACCCATTGCCCTTTATTGTTCTGAGGTCTGGGGTCCACTCACTCAACCAAGAATTCACAAAATGGGACAAACACCAAATTGAGACTCTGCATGCAGAATTCTGCAAAAACATCCTCCGTGTACAACGTAAAACACCAAATAATGCATGCAGAGCAGAATTTGGCCAATACCCGCTAATTATCAAAATCCAGAAAAAGAGACGTTAAATTCTATAACCACTTAAAAGGAAGCGATTCCCAAACCTTCCATAACAAAGCCATCACCTACAGAGAGATGAACTTGGAGAAGAGTCCCCTAAGTAAGCTTGTCCTGGGGCTCTGTTCTACAAACACAAACAGACCCCCACACAGCCACAGGACAACAACAACAACAAACAACTAGACCCAACCAAATCATGAGAAAACAAAAAGAGAATTACTTGACACATTGGAAAGAACAAACAAAAAAACAGAGCAAACTAGAATGCTATTTGGCCCTAAACAGAGAGTACACAGTGGCAGAATACCTGACCACTGTGACTGACCCAAACTTAAAGAAAGCTTCGACTATGTACAGACTCAGTGAGCATAGCCTTGCTATTGAGAAAGGCCGCCGTAGGCAGACTCCAGCTCCCAAGAGAAGACAGGCTATGTGCACACTGCCCATAAAATGAGGTGGAAACTGAGCTGCACTTCCTAACCTCCTGCCAAATGTATGACCATATTAGAGACACATATTTCCCTCAGATTACAGCGATCCACAAAAGAATCTCAAAACAAACCCAATTTTGATAAACTCCCCTTATCTACTGGGTGAAAAACCACAGTGTGCCATCACAGCTGCAAGATTTGTGACCTGCTGCCACAAGAAAAGGGCAACCAGTGAAGAACAAACACCATTGTAAATACAACCCATATTTATGTTTATTTATTTTCCCATTTGTACTTTAACTATTTGCACATTGTTACAACACTTTATATATACATAATATGACATTTGAAATGTCTTTATTCTTTAGAAACTTCTGAGTGTAATGTTTACTGTTAATATTTATTGTTTATTTCACTTTTGTTTACTATCTACTTCACTTGATTTGGCAATGTTAACACACGTTTCCCATGCCAATAAAGCCCTTAAATTGAAATTGAATTGAGAGAGAGAGAGAGAGAGAGAGAAAGAGAGAGAGAAAGAGAGAGAGAAAGAGAGAGAGAGAGAAAAGGAGAGAGAGAGAGAGAGAGAGAGAGAAAGAGAGAGACAAAGAGAGAGAGAGAGACAAGGAGAGAGAGAGAGAGAGAGAGAGAGAGAGAGAGAGAGAGAGAGCAGAGAGAGACAAAAAGAGAGAGGGGGGAGAGAGAGAGAGAGAGAGAGAGAGAGAGAGAGAGAGAGAGAGAGAGAGAGCGAGAGAGAGAGAGAGAGAGAGAGAGAGAGAGAGATAGAGAGAGAGAGAGAGAGAGAGAGAGAGAGAGAGAGAGAGAGAGAATGTCTTGAGAAGAAGAGCTCCTGAATCTTTCAGCAGAAAAATAAATGTTTTGTCACCAGTGGTAAGTTTCTCATATACCATGGCTGCCAGCCAATCAGCATTCAGGTCTCAAACCACCCAGTTTACAATGCAGGTTTTAGCACAACTTAACAGTGTTAAGAAGGACCAAATAATCTGAATGTCAAGGTTTGTCATATTCTCACCTGTCACAGTCATCCAGCTCTCTGGTGATTCTCCTTCAGAGTTGGTACACTTGTAGAGTCCTTCATCTGACTTGGATACTGCAGGGATGGTCATCTCTCCTGTAGTCTCAGTCCTGATGAGGGATCCATCTTTGTAGAAATCAGCTGTGGGGTTAGAGGGAGTTCTCTGATATCTGCAGCGTAGAGTCACTGAATCTCCCTCAGTCACAGGAAGGGCAGGGCTCTCCAGGATCACAGCACCAGCTGTATATAATATATAAACATCATATATAAACAGGTCTCTCCAGGATCACAGCACCAGCTGTATATAATATATAAACATCATATATAAACAGGTCTCTCCAGGATCACAGCACCAGCTGTATATAATATATAAACATCATATATAAACAGGTCTCTCCAGGATCACATCACCAGCTGTATATAATATATAAACATCATATATAAACAGGTCTCTCCAGGATCACAGCACCAGCTGTATATAATATATAAACATCATATATAAACAGGGCTCTCCAGGATCACAGCACCAGCTATATGTAATATATAAACATCATATATAAACAGGTCTCTCCAGGATCACAGCACCAGCTGTATATAATATATAAACATCATATATAAACAGGTCTCTCCAGGATCACAGCACCAGCTGTATATAATATATAAACAGGTCTCTCCAGGATCACAGCACCAGCTGTATATAATATATAAACATCATATATAAACAGGTCTCTCCAGGATCACAGCACCAGCTGTATATAATATATAAACATCATATATAAACAGGTCTCTCCAGGATCACAGCACCAGCTGTATATAATATATAAACATCATATATAAACAGGTCTCTCCAGGATCACAGCACCAGCTGTATATAATATATAAACAGGTCTCTCCAGGATCACAGCACCAGCTGCTATACTAATATATAAACAGGTCTCTCCAGGATCACAGCACCAGCTGTATATAATATATAAACAGGTCTCTCCAGGATCACAGCACCAGCTGTATATAATATATAAACATCATATATAAACAGGTCTCTCCAGGATCACAGCACCAGCTGTATATAATATAAAACATCATATATAAACAGGTCTCTCCAGGATCACAGCACCAGCTGTATATAATATATAAACATCATATATAAACATAACATCAGCTACTCTGAAGACCAGATTAACCACTAAACACTATAATGTTAGTAGATGGTGTTTGTGGACATACCATGTACTGTGATGTTGACAGCATTGCTGTGTTCTCCAGACCCAGACTCACACCAGTACACTCCACTGTCTGATGATATTAGTGACACGTTACATGAAGACCCTTGTTGTTTTCCCCAGTCAGTATTACACTCTGAAAGGATTCCTCTCTCTGGGTTCCTCACCACTCTCCATCCAGAAGAGTTCCCCTGAACCTCACAGCTCAGAGAGACATACTCATATTCAAAGAACTGAGATCTGTCAGGACTGACAACCAGAGAGACTGGAAGAGAGAGATCTGAGAGTAAGAGAGAGAGAAAGAGAGAGAGAAAGAGAGAGAGAGAGATAAAGAGAGCGTTATTAACAGAGCGAGAAGGTCATGAGAAGATGAGCTCCTGAATCTTTCAGCATTTATTTATTTATTTTTTGTTGTAAAAACAAAATACAAGGACATATACAACTATACATGTATTCATATATATGTATATTATGTATATAATATTCAACTGTACAGGATACTACCCTCCACAACATAACCTTCACTCCAAATCAAAACTTGAAACCAACTAACAAGATTTTGGACAAAATTACCTGGAAGGGTTAGAGACTAAGCAAATACGTTTGGTGTTCACCAAAAGGCATGTGGGAGACTCCCCAAACATATGGAAGAAGGTACTCTGGTCAGATGAGACTACAACTGAGCTTTTTGGCCATCGAGGAAAATGCTATGTCTGGCACAAACCCAACACCTCTCATCACCCCGAGAACACCATCCCCACAGTGAAGCATGGTGGTGGCAGCATCATGCTGTGGGGATGTTTTTCATCGGCAGGGACTGGGAAACTGGTCAGAATTGAAGGAATGATGGATGACGCTAAATACAGGGAAATTCAACATTCACAAGGCCACAGGACCAGACAGATTACCAGGATGTGTACTCAGAGCGTGAGTGGACCAACTGGTAAGTGTATTCAATAACATTTTCAACCTCTCCCTGACCAAGTGTAATACCTACATGTTTCAAGCAGACCACTATAGTCCCTGTGGCCAAGAACCCGAAGGTAACCTGCCTAAATGACTACCGACCCATAGCACTCACGTCGGTAGCCATGAAGTGCTTTGAAAGGCTGGTCAATGGCTCACATCAACACCATCATCCCGGAAAACCTAGACCCACTCCAATTCGCATACCGCCCCAACAGATCCAAAGATTACGCAATTTCAAATGCACTCCACACTGCCCTTTCCCGCCTGGACAAAAGGAACACCTATGTGAGAATGCTGTTAATTGACTACAGCTCAGCGTTCAACACCATAGTGCCCACAAAGCTCATCACTAAGCTAAGGACCCTGGGACTAAACACATCCCTCTGCAGCTGGATCCTGGACTTCCTGACAGGCCACCCCCAGGTGGTAAGGGTAGGCAACAACACAACTGCCACGCTGATCCTCAACATGGGGGCTCCTCAAGGGTACGTGCTTAGTCCCCTCCTGTACTCCCTGTTCACCCATGACTGCTTGGCCAAGCATGACTCCAACACCATAATTAATTTTGCTGACGACACAACAGTGGTAGGCCTGATCACTGACAACGATGAGACAGCCTATAGGGAGGAGGTCAGAGACTTGTGTCTGTTACATGGTGTCTAGAGAGAAACAACTAGCTTGTGTCTGTTACATGGTGTCTAGAGAAACAACTAACTTGTGTCTGTTACATGGTGTCTGGAGAGAAACAACTAGCTTGTGTCTGTTACATGGTGTCTAGAGAGAAACAACTAGCTTGTGTCTGTTACATGTCTGGAGAGAAACAACTAGCTTGTGTCTGTTACATGGTGTCTACAGAGAAACAACTAGCTTGTGTCTGTTACATGGTGTCTAGAGAGAAACAACTAGCTTGTGTCTGTTACATGGTGTCTGGAGAGAAACAACTAGCTTGTGTCTGTTTCATGGTGTCTGGAGAGAAACAACTAGCTTGTGTCTGTTACATGGTGTCTGGAGAGAAACAACTAGCTTGTGTCTGTTACATGGTGTCTAGAGAGAAACAACTAGCTTGTGTCTGTTACATGGTGTCTGGAGAGAAACAACTAGCTTGTGTCTGTTACATGTCTGGAGAGAAACAACTAGCTTGTGTCTGTTACATGGTGTCTAGAGAAACAACTAGCTTGTGTCTGTTACATGGTGTCTAGAGAAACAACTAGCTTGTGTCTGTTACATGGTGTCTGGAAAGAAAGAACTAGCTTGTGTCTGTTACATGGTGTCTATAGAAACAACTAGCTATAAATGCTTCACAGAGTTCAAGTAACAGACACATCTCAACATCAACTGTTCAGAGGAGACTGCGTGAATCAGGCCTTCATGGTCGAATTGCTGCAAAGAAACCACTACTAAAGGACACCAATAAGAAGAAGAAACTTGCTTGGGCCAAGAAACATAAGCAATGGACAATAGACCAGTGGATATCTCCAAACTTTGCTACTGTCATTGAGCTGGTGATGAATATAGAGAAATGTTACTATTATAGAGCAGGTGATGAATATAGAGAAATGTTACTATTATAGAACAGGTGATGAATATAGAGAAATGTTACTATTATAGAACAGGTGATGAATATAGAGATATGTACTCACCTCCACCTTGTCCGAGGCTAGAGTATACCAGTGTCCTCAACAGCACTGAAACACACAGAGAGAACTATCATTATGTTACTGATATTACGTATTTTATACAGGATTAGTTAATGTTTGATATTGAGAGCTGCATAAGATTTGGAGGATGAGGACATTCCATGTATTTATTTCTGTCAAGGTGGGTGCCAGAAGGTCTGCGTGCCAAGACAGCTGGGGGGCCACTGGTGCGAATCTTAGAAGGAGTACGTGATGGAATATCCTGGCTAGGGTGCAACATGATACCATATAGGGTGATGCTATTGTAGGAGATGAGTGATACTCAATAATGGTTGGCAACTGTTGGATGGAATTAGCTTGCAAAGAAGTATATAAACTAAGAGATTTCCTTTGTTCAGTGAGTTCAGCTAGCAATGGGCCACCCACGTGCCTTTTGCTATGTGAACCTGGTACCACAATATTATATACTTTGAATCAACTCTCCATGTAAGTGTTTAAGTATCTTCTTGCATACTGAATTACTTGATGCCAGAGAAACTCATCATAACAGTTACATATTATAAACATTGAGCAGTAACACAGATAATATTTTCCTTATGAGTGTATTGACACAGTCGTGCGTCAATCTAATTAACATAAATACACAAAATCCCCAACAAAATCCGTCGGTTTTAGGAGATATCTGTTTTTTTTGCTGCGTCACAATTCACTGCATTTCGGCATTCCGTATCTGCAGTGGAAAGTGTGTTTTGCTCTACGTGCCACTGGACTCGTCTGAAGGTAACCCATACAAATGAATGGAAGTATGGAGGTAGTTTTGAGCCAATATTTTTTTTGTTTGTTAAATATGTGTCCAAAAAAACTAAAACGTTTCCTGGGCTTTCTATATCTCCTAGATATAGGATAGACATTTCAAAACCATATTACTTATGATTTATTTGTTGACTCTTTTTTGACATTTATGAATATGTTATGTTATAGGGGTTTAAGTACTAGGCCAAAGTAAATAACATCAATTCACTTTTTATTTTTTATTACACAGACAGGGGTCCTAAAATTCCAAATCAAATAGCTTGATGATCCATGGAATGACTAAAACTAAAACAATTCAATTTGAATAGAACCCCCCTTCACTTTTAGAGGATTTATTAAACTATACTGATATTAAACCATATAGATAATAAACCATATAGATATTCAACTATACAGATATGAAACCATGCAGATATTAAACTATATAGATATTATACCATAAAAATATTTGACCATTTAGATATTAAACCATATTGATATTAAACCATACAAATATTAAACTATATAGATATTAAACCATAAAGATATTTGACCATATAGATATTAAACCATAGAGATATTAAACCATACAAATATTAAACTATATAGATATTAAACCATAAAGATAGTTGACCATATAGATATTAAACCACATGGAAATAAACCATATACATATTAAACTATACAGATTTTAAACCACACAGATGTTAAACTATACAGATACTAAACTATACAGATATTAAACCATATAGATATTAAACCATATAGATATTAAACTCTACAGATATTACACCATGAAGATATTAAACCATACAGATATTAAACCATATAGATTTTAAACCATACAGAAATTAAAACATAAAGATATTAAAATATATAGATATGAAACCATACAGATACTAAACCATACAGATATTAAACCATACAGCTATTAATCTATATATATATTTAACAATGTAGATATTAAACCATACATATATATTTAACCATATAGATATTAAATCATGTATTTATTAAACATAGATATTAAACTATACAGATATTAAACCATACAGATAAACGATATACATTTTAAACCACATAGATATTAAACCATTTAGATATTAAACTATACAGATATTAAACCATATAGATATTAAACCATACAGATATTAAACTATATATATATATATATATATATATATATATATATATTAATCTTAACAGATATTAAACCATATAGATATTTCTCCATACATACATACATTAAACCATATAGATATTAAACCATACAGATATTAAACCATACAGATATTAAACCATAGAGATTTTAAACTATATAGATATTAAACCATAGAGATTTTAAACTATATAGATATTAAACCATATAGATATTAAACCATAAAGATATTAAACCATATAGATATTACACCATAGAGATTTTATACTATACAGATTTTAAACCATACAGATATTAATCTATATAGATAGTAAACCAGACAGATATTAAACCATACAGATATTAAATTATATAGTTATCAAACTATATAGATATCAAACCAAACATATGTTAAACCATACAGATAATAAACCCAACAGATATTAAATGATATAAATATTAATCCATACAGATATCAAACCATACAATTATTAAACCATATAGATATTACACCATGTAGATATTAAACTATATAGATATTAAACTATATAGATATTAAACCATATAGATAATATTAAACTCACAGAGTAGAAGACATGTGCGTTCCATCTCAACGTGTTGATCACTAACTCTCTCTAAACTCTAGTGACTTGTAGCCTGTCCATCCCCCCACCCCACCCCACCCCCACATCTCCTCTCTACCCATCTATACTTCCTCTCTGCTGAGAAGGACTGAGAGGTGTGAAAGATGTGTGTGACAGAAATAGGGGGCCTAGAGAGAAGAGAGAAACAGAAAGAAGTGAGACAAAAAGAGAGAGACAAGGAGGTTCAGCGATAGAGAACGAGAGAAAGAGAGAGAAAGAGAGAAAAAGAGAGAGAAAGAGAGAGAAAGAGAGAGACAGGGAGAGAGAGATAGAGAGAGGGCTCGGCATTATCATTTCCTCAGTGAAAACAATGTACTGAGCAAAAGTCAAATTGGCTTTTTACCAAATTACCATACGACAGACCACGTATTCACCCTGCACACCCTAATTGAAAAACAAACAAACCAAAACAAAGGCAAAGCCTCCCTTAATGAGGGCATAGAGTAGTATTCATGACATATTGTTCCTGTGATCATGTTATATCGCCACGGTTACGCTGTCTCGTTTCATGTTGACTTCAAAAAAGCTTTTAACTCAATATGGCATGAGGGCCTGCTATACAAATTGATGGAAAGTAGTTTTGGGGGGAAAATATACGGCCTTATAAAATCCATATTGACAGAAGAAGGGGGTCTAGAGAGAAGAGAGAGACAGGCAGCTTTGCACACTCTTGGCATTCTCTGAACCAGCTTCACCTGGAAAGCTTTTCCAACATACCCAAAAGAAATCTGCCACTGCCACCGATTGATCCTCATAAGGAGAAATCAATGGCATTGCTAGTGTTTGCTTCTCACATTCCCCAGGGTCACACGGCCCTCCATTTGTAGCTATTACCCCAGTACTTGATCCTGCTGCCTGATAAACTGCTCTGTGGGGGGTATCTGCATTCCAGGACATATCATTATTTAGGTGCCATATGATCTCACACTTTCCCTTAAATTTTCCCAAATCGTTCTCCCCATCTGTTTTATTGTAGCATTCATAATTTGGATTATAGTCTATACGGTATTTTTCTGGTGCTTCCATTTTTCTGGGCTCTATTCTGGTATCTAATTTTTTACACCACTCTCCCCATCCTGTTTGATTATAGAATCTGTAATGATAGGGATTTCCCAAAAATGATAAACATTCTGCAGGACAGTAGGGCCTTTCTCCTCTTTTAAGATGACAGTAGCTCCGTTTAAAGTTAGCACAGTCCTTGTAACTGTGTGGATTTGGTTTTACTATCAATTATTTTAATGGAGAAGGAGCACATACTAAACAATTCGTTTTTCTATTAATTATTTTAGCTGAATATTGTGCCCATTTGTACCAATCATTTTGCATGGCTCCCTCCCATAGCCTTTCTATTTTTGGTGATGCTATCATTACTTTCGGTATTACTGTTGCTAAAGTAGATTGTCTATTTTCCTGTCTTCCCCAGTTAGTTAAAGAATCCCATACATTTTGAAAAAACCCATTTGTTCCTATTTTTTCTAATCTTGTCTTTGTTGGTTCTACTGCTATAGTAATTAGTGGTACTTGGGTAGTGGTCATAGTTACATTAACTATTTCAGGTTCTTCTTCCTGTCTAGATTGGTGTTTGGAAATATGATCAATATCCATTGTTATTATACTATTCCCTTCTAACCCCTTAACACTATCTATTTCCAATATGTACTTTGCATTATTTTCTTGAGTCAATTCCTTAAAGGTAATTTCCCAACTAGTGTCTCCTTTGTTAACTTCTATTTGGCAGCCATATTCATCCCAAATTGCTTTTCCTCTTATTTGATGATTAGCCCACCCACAAAGAGATTTCTCTGGCAGCAGTTTTATCCTTCGTATTGAAAAGGATTTTTGAGTTTCCATAACTGTCAGTACTTGGGCTGGAATAGAAATACTGTTTCGAGCAAATTCCAAAGGTACACGCTTTCTAATTATATTCCTTATTTTAGCTTCAGGAACCAATTTCTTAAGTACTGACAAAATCATGAGATGATTGGCTTGTTTTATATCCATTATTTTTTCATGTCCATTCCCTTTTAGCTCAACTTCTACACAATGATTTTTTTGACATTTTATTCTAAACATTGCATATCCTTCAATCTGACATTTCCCCAATCTAGGCCATCCTGTATACGATACTTGTTCTTTGTTTACAACAGCAATTCTTCCTGGTTCAGTAAGACTATCTCTAGAATATTGTATAGTTGTAGGCAGACTCACCACCATCTCTCCTAGGTTAACTGCTATTACCGTTAGAGCAATTCCACAGTTCTTAAATTGTCGGAGATCATGTGAGAAAGTCCCTTTCCTCAACAGCAGAGGAGCCTCTTCCTTCAATGGTAGAAAGATCGCTTCCTCCTCCTTCTCCTGTTGTCCCTCCATTCCCTGGGTGTCTGCTTGTGTTTGGGGGATCTGCCAAGGCAGGTATCCTATCAGCAGTATTCCCCACATCACCAGGCCCCACCTCCCGACTCTCCGGATTTTCAGGTGGGAGTGCCTGTTGTCCTTCGACGTTGGCACTTGGACTCGTGCATGCTTCTTCTTCCTGGACTCCATCTGATGCCTCGACATCCTCCTCTTCCCCATGGCTCGCGATGGCAGACCGGGTTCTCTGCGGGACCCTGGTGCAGTGGTTTAGATGGTACCACGTCGTGTTTCCTTCCACCTGTACTGCTGTGGCGTCGCTCGGATCACCGTATATGGTCCTTCTCTCCTGGGCTCGTTCCACTTCCTGTGAGACACTCGGATGTAGACTTGATCTCCTGGAATCACCGGCCCTGGCTCCTCCTGGTCCAGGTTCCGGTTCTCGCCCCTTTTCCTGGAGATAGATCACTTTATGTATAGCAGTTAGTTGTCTTACATATGCTTTAAGTTCCATCTCTAATTGTTCCAATGAGGGTCCTTTGTAGGGCCCTCTTAGACCTGGCACTGGCATGGGTCGAACCGTAAGCATTTCATGCGGGGTTAGATGCGTACTTCTGTTAGTTTGCATGCGCTAACTCATCAATGCTAGTGGTAGTGCATCCACCCAATTGAGCTTTGCACTAGCACACATTTTATTCAGTTTAGCCTTGAGGGTGCCATTAATTCTCTCAACCATCCCCTGGGATTGCGGCCGATACACACCCCCTAATCTTTGCTTAATCCTTAGCTGCTGCAATACTTGCTTCACTGTTTTCTGGATAAAAGCTGATCCATTGTCTGAACTGATTTCTATTGGTATTCCACATCTGGGTATTACTTCTCTGGTTAGAAATGTGATTACTGTTCCTGATCCTAGATCTGCTGATGGTACCGCTTCTACCCATCTACTGAATCTATCTATGATCACTAGCATGTACCTTTTGCCATTCACCTTTTTTATCATGTCTACATAGTCCATGACTAAGTGTCGAAATGGTCCATCAGGAACTGGTATGTGCCCTATAGGCGTTTTTATTCCTTTCCTTACATTGTTTTGTGTACACACCTCACATCTTGCTAATGCCTCATCTATTATTGCCTGTAGGTATGGAGACCAGTATCCTTGTTTTTTAATTTTCCTTACTATTTCCCCCCTTGCGCAATGGTCAAAACCATGCGCATCAGTTATCAGTAAGTTGAGCAACACAATGGGTGCTACTATGGTTCCTTCATGAGACCGCCATAATCCCTTCACATCTTTGGTGGCCCCTCTTTGATGCCACATAGTCTGTTCATAAGGTCCTGCTCTTTCCTGCATCCTTATTATATCATCTGGCTGTGGTATGGATTCAATAATGACCATTGGTGCTGTTAACACTGGGACGGTGCATCTAGATGCCTTCTTTGCAGCTTCATCAGCTGCATTGTTTCCTTTGGTTATAAATCCTTTTCCTTTCCTATGCGCCTGACATTTCACTATCGCCAATTTAGTGGGATACATTAACGCCATCATTAATTCCACAATCTGCTCGTGGTGTTGTATGGGTGTACCATCGCTTTTCTTGAACCCTCGCTGCTTCCAGACTGCCCCAAATAGATGACACACCCCATGTGCATATGCTGAATCAGTATAGATATTAACAGTTTTTCGTTGTCCTAGGATGCAAGCTGCAGTGAGTGCTTTTAGTTCAGCCAACTGGGCTGAGCATGGCTGTGGACAGTATTCTGCTATCACCTCTTTGAAATTTTCTCCTTGTTTTTGTACTACTGCATAGCCTGCATGATTTCCCACATGATCTTTATAACAGGATCCATCAACAAAATACTCTTCTATGCACTCTTCCCCCAGGCTGGACAGCGGGGTTGACTCTAAGTCTGGCCTTAGTCGAGTAAATGTCAATGAATCTGCTACACAGTCATGTGCTTGCCCCTCAAACTCTAAGGGGATTCTTTCAGCTGGGTTTGCTGTACTGCATCGTTTAATGGAAACATCTGGATAGGTCAATAGAGTCATGTATTCCAAAGTTCTAGCATTGGTAAGGACAAACTTCCCTTGTTCTATTAGTTCCACTATTTTATGGTGTGTATATATTATTACCGGGTATCCCATAGTAATTGTGGACGCTTTGTCATATGCATATTGTAATGCCGCTAGACCTTGATAACAGGGTGGATATCCCTGGGCAACAGAATCTAGTTCAGAACTATAATACGCAATAGGTTGTTTTCGTCTTCCACTGCATGTCTCTTGCATAAGTACCGCTGTTGCATACCTATCACATCTATTTGCCACATACAACAAGAATGGTTTTGTGTAATCTGGGGCTGCTAGAGCCGGAGCTGACTGTATTTCCTTCTTTATTGTTTCGAACGCAGTCAATGCGTCACTGTTCCATTCCAGGATTGCTCTAAGGCAGGGGTGTCAAACTCATTTTAGCTCAGGGGCCACATGGAGGAAAATCTATTCCCAAGTGGGCCGGACCGGAAAAATCATGGTATATATAACTTAAAAACAACAACTTCAGATTGTTTTCTTTGTTTTAATACGATCAACATACAACATAAAGTTGGAGCCTGAGGACAGTGTGTCCAAAATAGTACAAGCACATTATCACTATTAATCATAAAACACGTCAAGTTTATTTGAAAATTCTAAAGAAAAAGAACACACAAACACACAATGCCTCAGTGATTAACAGAACTGTTTCACAGATCACAGAACTATATCAGGGTGTCATTTCTCAGGCAGAAATGTAGATAAAAATAATGAAATCCTGTTCCCCAAACAAGTGCAAGAACCACAGAGTCAAGAATAGGTTAAATATACAAATAAAATAAAATCAATAAAAAATATGGCAGATCAACATAAAAACATATAAACATAAATCTGAAAGCGTTGCTCAAACTCCCGTAACAGTCCAGTTATTTTATCTTTGAACCGCTTCATGTCTGCCACATGTTGGGTCGCGCACACATTTTTCAGACAGGAGAAGTGAGCTGCATCACCACCGGCAAGTTACGTCTCCCACAATGACAGCTTCAACTTGAAAGAACGTATGCTGTCATAATACTGCGTGACAACTTTGTTGCGCCCTTGCAGCTGTTTGTTCAAGTTATTCAGGTGCTCTGTAACATCCACCATAAATGCAAGGTCCGGCATCCATTCTGCGTAATGAAATTCTAACACTGGTTTGCCCTTTTCTTCCATGAACTGTTCAATTTCTTCTCGTAAATCAAATAAACACCTCAGCACAGCACCTCGGCTTAACCATCTTACCTCAGTGTGGTATGGCAGGCCATAGATGTGGTCTTTCTCTCTGAGAAGGCTGTCAAACTGACGGTGATTCAGGCTTCTGGATCAGATGAAATTAACAGTTTGGATGACCACCTTCATGACGTTATCCATCTTTAATGACTTGCAACACAAAGCCTCCTGGTGCAAAATACAGTGAAAAGTCAAAAAATCACGTCCTCCATTTGCAGATTGCACTTTCTCTCTGAACTTTGTCACAACGCCTGCTTTTTTCCCCGATCATTGAGGCGCACCATCTGTAGCCAGGCTGACAGCGCGGGACCAGTCCACTCCGACCCTGTCCAGCGCGCGCCGACGAGTGCGGTAAAAATATCAGCTGCTGTCGTTGTATCTGTCATCGGCACCAACTCCACGAACTCCTCGGTGACGGTCAATATGTCATCAACTCCGCGGATGAAAAAATGGCCAGTTGTTGCAACATCTGTAATGTCCGTGCTTTCATCAATTGCAACCGAAAAACGCAAAATGACTTTACTTTTGCTTCAACTGGCTGTCCAAATCCACTGAAAGATCGGAATTCCTGTCTGCAACTGTGTTTCTTGTCAGGCTGATATTTGCAAAAGCCTGCCGCTTTTCAGGGCACACAATCTCCGCTGCCTTCATCATGCATGTTTTTACAAATTCACCCCTCACTAAATGGTTTTGAAGCCACTGCGATTTCATTAGCAATGAGGTAGCTAGCTTTCACTGCAGCGTCACTGATGTCTCGGCTGTGAGTAAACACAGACTGCTGTTTCTTCAGACCCGCCAACAGTTCATTCACCTTCTCTCATCTCCGCTGTCCTTCGAAAGTTGTCATACTTGTCGGCATGAAGACTCACATAGTGGCGGCGAAGGTTATATTCTTTCAGCACTGCAACATGCTCTGAACACACCAAACATACAGCTTTCCCATTCAATTCCGTGATTAAATAGGATGACCATTTTTCTTGGAACACTCTGCACTCTGCGTCCTCTTTTTCTCTTTTTTGACAGAGACATATTGGGGCAATGAGGGTGCCAAAGCACATAATGTTAAAAGTAGAAGCCGTAATAAATATCGCGGCAAAACAAAGTAGCTCATTGGTTGCTACGTGCTTGACCTACTTGCTCTGCCCCGGTATAAACAGTTTGCCTTGCTTAACACAATTGCTATTGCGCTATCCAGTGGACGCAATTGGAACAGCATGTTTTTTTTTTTTTTTTTTTTTTTTAATCATCTCGCGGCCCGGATTAAACCCGTTTGCGGGCCTGATCTGGCCCGCGGGCCGTACGTTTGACACCCCTGCTCTAAGGTCTAGTTGTCCTGCTTCTTTCATGATTTCTCGCAGAGGAGCAGTTTTAACTGCATACTCCTCTATCCAGTCTGAGCTGAATCCAGTCATCCCTAAGAACGTCATCATCTGAGCAACTGTTTGAGGAAGTGGTGCCTTGCTGATTCCTTCCAATTGTCCTGGTGCTATTGCCTTTGTTCCATGTGCAATTGTTCTTCCTAGATATTCAACTTGAGATTGGCAATACTGAAGTTTCTTTTTTGACACCTTGTGTCCTCCTTCTGCCAGTCGCTTTAAAACCTTCATAGAATCAGCATGGCATTGTTCTGAGGAGGGAGCGCAGATCAACAGATCATCCACATACTGGATCAATGTTCCTTCAAGTATTAGATCTTCTAGATCTATTCTTAACACCTGATTGAACACATGAGGAGAATGCTTAAATCCCTGTGGAGTCCGAGTATATGTATGTTGTTTACCTTTGTAGGTAAATGCAAACAAGTGTCTGCACTCTTCTGCCAGGGGCACACTAAAAATGCTCCACATAGGTCAATCACTGTGAAGTACTTTGCTTCTGGGGAACATTGGTGAGTAAGCGTATGAGGGTTTGGAACATCAGCAGGCCAATCTTGTACTATGTCATTTATGGCCCTTAAGTCATGTACCAGCCTCCACGTTTTCCCCTCTGCTTTAAGGACCGGCAACAAAGGTGTATTACAACAACTTTGTGTTTCTATTAGTACTCCTGCTTTTATCAGTCCTTCAATTGTGCCACTGATGCCCTCTTCTGCTTCAGGTTTCATATGGTATTGAACCCTCCAAGAGGGCTTAACATCTGGCTTTGTTTTGACAAACACAGGACTTGCCGATTTTACCAATCCAACATCTGTATCATGTTGTGACCATACCTCCTGAGGTATGTTTTTCTCCATTTCCTGTTTTTGCTTGTCCTCAAATTCTGTTACTTCCCCTAGCTGTGTTAGCTGTTGGGATGTAACTTCCACTGCCCTGGGGTCCCCAGTCATTATTGTAGTATGGTGTATCTTGATTAAGGCTTTATCTTTTGAGTGATAAATCAGTGGATTTTCTGTTTTGTTCCATTGAATTGTTTTTGCTCGCATCATCATGGTGCCCAAATCCTTAGCCTCCATTCCCTTGTTCACCAGCAAGGTAATGTGTGGGGCAGCTTCAGAAACATTATACCATTTTGCCACAAAGTCTGAGCCATCCATGTCCATCACCTCCATTGCTGCTCCTTGTTTTCCTATAATGATGTACTGAGACATTATAGGTACTGATTTCCCATTTGTATTTAACAACCACAGTTGCTCTAATAGATCATCACGATAGGGATCATATTGCATGGTGCAGTGAAATTCTGACTTTCCTCATTCTGCTTCTGGTATCTGAGCCTGAATAAACCTACCCCATTTCTTTACTACCCTATCTACTTCTATCTCAATATCCCCTAACCAATAGACATTTGCTGTATCCTGTTTCATTACCATTTGTAAGTTTAACCCTGCCCTGTCTATAATTACCCCTTCAGAGGAACATCGAATTTGTATACCCATTTTGCATAGGGCATCTCTTCCCAATAGACTGACAGGGGTGTGTTCTGATACGAGTATAGGGAGGGTTGCGGATTTGTCATCCGCTGTCAGGCGAACTGGAGCTGTCATTGGAATTAACTGCATTTGTCCCGAGAATCCTATAGTTTTTGCATATTTGCCAGACATGGGGAGGTGAGAGGCATAATTTGGACTTACACAAGTGTAAGTGGCTCCAGTATCAACCATCATGGGTGTGCCTCTGTTCTCTATTTGAACCTGCAACATAGGTTCTTGATCAGCTTGTGTAGTTAGTACTGTAAACTGACCCTCCCCGGTAGGATTCTCTGGGCACCCCTAGTACCCCTGATTATGCCCAGCCCATGGATTCACAGGACCTTGGATTTGTTGCTGATTTTGTTGCCAGCCGTCAGGTTGCTTCCAATTATTTTGGTTTTTGTTCCCCTGTTGTTGCCAGGGGTTTATGGGGCAGTTTCGTCTGATATGCCCTTGCTGCTGGCATCCCCAGCAAATTCCAGGTTGCCCTTGTGGGCCCTGATTTCCTCCTTTTTGATTATTTTGCTGAAATGTTTGTTGTTTATTGTTATTATTCCATTGCCGGGGGTTGTTGTGCATACACATTCACTACTGGTACTGTGGGTTGTACTTGGGCCTGTGGCGCGGGGAGGCAGATATGGCCCTCCTGGAGTAACTGCAGCCATCATTCCTGTTTCATTCGCAGGTGTTGTTACTGGGGCCTGGATTTTCTTCTTCCCTCTGTTTGTCAGTTCTTCCAATTGGAGTTGAGTCAGTTTCCTCTGAATGTCTCTCCCCCTGCTCCATAAGTCTCTGTTCATCCTTTCTGTGTTTTTCTACTGCATGTATCACATGGTCACAGAATTCCTTGTGTGTCTTTGAGGTTAGTCCCACCACATCCTCCAGCCTGCTTCTTACTGATTGGGGCATTGCCTCTATTATGGAGTTTCGGAATAGAGTTGTCATCAGTGGGTCCCCTTCTGGATCTCGTTCCGTTTCCAGTCTCCATCGTTTCATCTGTTCAAGTAGATAGGCAGCTGGATTCTCAGTTTCTCCCAGTGTCCCCCCTTTCAGTGACTTGGGGTCAATTCTCGCCGGGTATTCCAGTCTTGGTGCTTGCCAGACTTCGGGGCAGTGTGAATCAAAGTCCATCCCATCTCCTTGTGGGTCACTCACTTCTCTACTCAGGTCACTGTTCCCCAGTATGTCCTCCATCTTTGCCTTTCCAACCACCCTTGCCAACAGTGCCTTCAGATCCCCCACAGCCAGCAGTTTCCCCATGGTCTGTTCCTCAAAAATCCTAATCCATTTTCCCGCCCCATCATGCAAATCTGGCAGACGGGCAACCAATCCTTCCAGGTCCTGTGATCCCCACGGAACATAGTGAGCCTGGGTACCTTTTATTAGAATTGGATATTGTCCCTTATATTTTTAAGGTCTTCTCAATGTTCTCCTATTGCGCAATCTTTCTTCCCTTACGCCTAGATTGCAATCTCCCCATATCTCAGCTGCTGCTCTTTCTTGCTCCTCTAGCTCTCTGCCTGTATGCTGTCTTACCTCACTTTGCTCCCTCTTTTTTTCTTCCTTTTCTCTCAACATTCGCCTCATCTTGTCAATTTCTCTCTCTATTTGTTTGTTTGTTGCTTCAATATCTGCCATTTCTTCATCTGAGAGTTCTCCAACATCTCTCTTCGTCATTTTCATTCTTCCCAATGCTTCCCTCAGCTCTCCATAGCAGTCCAATCTATTTGGCTTGATTTCTGCCCTTCGCTTGATTCCTTATGTTTCCTTTGAGTCTTTTTCCATCCTTTGGGAGGATGTAAACAAAGGTCTTTCTTCTTCCATTTCTATTTCTCCTTTTATTGATACTACTCCGGACACCTGGGGATATTGTCCACCAACATATGGTGGGGGTCCCACAGACCAATCTGCTTTCTTTTTGTTTGTTTTCTCATCATCTTTTCTCAACATGTTTCTGGCTTCTCGCATGTTCTTTAGCAATCCTTCTCCTTCCATTTTGAACATGTTGAGTACTTCTTTTTCTCTTTCTTTTTTGTTGCTTCTCTTCTTTCCTGTGTCTTTTGCTTTATGGTTCTTTATCAGTGTTTCCATTTCCTCACACACCGAGACATCAAATGTTCCTCCTTCTGGCCATTTGGTGCCCATTTTCCTGGTGCGTTTCTCCCATTTTTCAGATGTTTTCGCTATTTCTTCCTTGCCTAAGGGATACCTGGCACTCAGTATTTCTACCGCCATTTTATTCATATTTATGGCCTATATTTTTTTACTTCCTTTTTAATTTATTTTAGTATTCCTCCTATTTATTTATTTTTTATATTAGTATTTGCTTTTATTGTTAGACTATTTGTGCTTCTTTGATTATTGTTTGGTTAGAACTTATTTATTATTAATGGGCATTTGACAGTCTCCTTATATCATAATAATATTTCCTGATGTCCACTTTTCCTTTGTGTGGACACCTCATGAATCTTTACCCTTGCTAGTGTTTTATTTTAGCTTTAAATCACTCAGCTATATTCTTTATGTAATAATAAAATAATGTATCCTGATGTCCACTTTTCCTTTGTGTGGACACCTCATAAATCTTTCCCTTGCTAGTGTTTTATCTTAGCTTTAAATCACTCAGCTATATGTGTGTTCCTACCCCTACGAGCATCCACACACAATTCACTCTTTCACTCTTTCACTCTTGGTGTGAAACCGGGTGCGTCCTTCTTACCAGGTTACACTTAAGTAACGGTCCAGAAAAGGTGCGCCAACCTTTCTCCACCAAACACCGACACTTCAAACGACCTCAAACACAGCTTCTCTCCTCAACACAGAAAATAAGCTGTTATCTGCAGGATTTCTTATTATTCTCATTCATATAGATGAGCAGCCACTTGTGCCCAAATGAATCAGACAGTTGAATGACTCACAGCCGCCAAAGCAAACCACTCACTCACACAAGATGAGCAGACCTACTCTATTTAACACTTTATCCAAATTTTGAAGCCCTTGTGACTATTTAACCCGTTCACCTACTCAGGATGACCGGTGTTACTCCAATTTATGGTGTCACCTACGCCGGATGACCTAACTTTTTTACCTGATCGACCCTACCTAATTTTGGCATCACCACAACACAGGATGATGCCCTACCTACCCGAGCAGACCTCTAACAATGAATTCCTCATTAGAGCGGTACCGTAGGTCCCAAATTTAGCTAGCCACCTGCCCGTTCAGACCTCTGGAGTGCTAATTTTAGCTCTCCAAAGCGGTATCCACAGGATTTCTATTTATTTAGCCCAGGTGTTACACTTCCTCTACACACCTGGACTTCTACTACGCTTTCCTAAGCGACCTGGAAATTCGGCCCTCTTTCTCTGATACACTTTCACGACACAGAGAAAGAGCGTTATTGCACAGGATTTCGCCTACCTAAGCAGTCCTCAAGACGATTCACTACCACTACACGTCTAGAGCGGTATCTGTAGGTCTTTTTAACATGTTATTGTCTGATCGCTCAACCAGCTGGACAGCCGCCCATGTTGAAATGACCCAGACAGAGCGATCAGCAAGATGAATCAAATGAATCAAATGAATTGAACAGACGGTTCAGACAAACAACAGCGACATGTATTCTTAAATTCAAAAGCTCCTAGTCTTTAATTTTCTGGTTCTTAAATTTGGAGAGACCTACTTGGTATTTATTTAGATGTTGCCGAGCCCCGGATCGGACCACACAAACGTTATACTATATAAATAAGAACTTGGCTTACCTCTTAAAAGCGGCCGCTTTTGTTTGTATGGTCCGTCCAAGCCGTTTCACAACTGCAGATGTACACCGTCTCTGGTCCCTATTTTTCAACTCCTGGCAAGCTCGCCAATTATTTCGTAGAAATATTTGACTAATAATTAATCAACTCAAAAATATCTCTCAAGACACCAGAGCTTGTGAATCCAAGAATTAGACTTTATTGCATAACAAAGCCGAGCTTGCTCCATGGAACAACTGTCTCTCTCTGGCTCAGAAATCTCTTTTATACCCACAACATGCACAGTCATGTTTTCATAGCATACAAAGCTACTCCCCTTAAGACAACTGATTTACATCTTTAACTGCCATGCCACTATTATCTTTCAAAGTCCAACAACACATGTTGTTTACTCCAAAAGACCATGGGCGCTTTTCCATATGGCCTCTTCCCCTTATCTCATTATATTGGTGGCGTGGCTCAGACACTTAAAAAAACAAAATACATACATTCATTAAAACATGTTTACACATTGTATTGACTATATTCCTTATTCAAACATGCATCTGGATTATAAAATGTCAATCATGTTTATTCTAGTTTACCTTTGGCATCTCCCTACATTTGCCTTAATGATACATAAAATATTCCTATTTTACCTGTGGCGCTGATATTTCGGCCAAGGTACGTATAGTTTTTTGTGTGCTATAGGGCAACGGTGTCTAGATGGAATTTGTATTTGTGGTCCTGGCAACTGGACCTTTTTTGGAACACCATTATTTTTGTCTGGCTGAGATTTACTGTCATGGCCCAAGTCTGACAGAATCTGTGCAGAAGATCTAGGTGCTGCTGTAGGCCCTCCTTGGTTGGTGACAGAAGCACCAGATCATCAGCAAACAGTAGATATTTTACTTCAGATTCTAGTAGGGTGAGGCCGGGTGCTGCAAACTCTTCTAGTGCCCTCACCAATTTGTTGATATATACAGTACCAGTCAAAAGTTTGGACACGCCAACACATTCAAGAGTTTTTCTTTTTTGACATTTTCAACATTGTAGAATACTAGTGAAGACCTAAAAACTGTGAAACAACACATATGGAATCATGTAGTAACCAAAAAAGTGTTAAACAAATCAAAATATATGTTATATTTTAGACACTTCAAAGTAGCCACCCTTTGCCTTGATGACAGCTTTGCACACTCTTGGCATTCTCTCAACCAACCGGCTTCAACTGGAAAGCTTTTCCAACAGTCTTGAAGGAGTTCCCACATATGCTGAGCACTTTATTCATCACCTGTTCTATAATAGTAACATTTCTCTATATTCATCACCTGCTCTATAATAGTAACATTTCTCTATATTCATCACCTGTTCTATAATAGTAACATTTCTCTATATTCATCACCTGCTCTATAATAGTAACATTTCTCTATATTCATCACCTGTTCTATAATAGTAACATTTCTCTATATTCATCACCTGTTCTATAATAGTAACATTTCTCTATATTCATCACCTGTTCTATAATAGTAACATTTCTCTTTATTCATCACCTGCTCTATAATAGTAACATTTCTCTATATTCATCACCTGTTCTATAATAGTAACATTTCTCTATATTCATCACCTGTTCTATAATAGTAACATTTCTCTATATTCATCACCTGTTCTATAATAGTAACATTTCTCTATATTCATCACCTGTTCTATAATAGTAACATTTCTCTATATTCATCACCTGTTCTATAATAGTAACATTTCTCTATATTCATCACCTGCTCTATAATAGTAACATTTCTCTATATTCATCACCTGCTCTATAATAGTAACATTTCTCTATATTCATCACCTGCTCTATAATAGTAACATTTCTCTATATTCATCACCTGCTCTATAATAGTAACATTTCTCTATATTCATCACCTGCTCTATAATAGTAACATTTCTCTATATTCATCACCTGCTCTATAATAGTAACATTTCTCTATATTCATCACCTGTTCTATAATAGTAACATTTCTCTTTATTCATCACCTGCTCTATAATACTACTACTGTACTCCTGAGTGGCGCAGTGGTCTAAGGCACTGCATCGCAGTGCTAACTGTGCCACTAGAGATCCTGGTTCGAATCCAGGCTCTGTCGCAGCCGGCCGCGACCGGGAGACTCATGGGGCGGCGCACAATTGGCCCAGCGTCGTCCAGGGTAGGGGAGGGAATGGCCGGCAGGGATGTATCTCAGTTGATAGAGCATGGCGTTTGCAACGCCAGGGTTGTGGGTTCAATTCCCACGGGGGGCCAGTATAAAAAAATATGTATTCACTAACTGTAAGTCGCTCTTGATAAGAGCGTCTGCTAAATGACTAAAATGTAAATGTAAATAATAGTAACATTTCTCTATATTCATCACCTGTTCTATAATAGTAACATTTCTCTATATTCATCACCTGTTCTATAATAGTAACATTTCTCTATATTCATCACCTGTTCTATAATAGTAACATTTCTCTATATTCATCACCTGCTCTATAATAGTAACATTTCTCTATATTCATCACCTGTTCTATAATAGTAACATTTCTCTATATTCATCACCTGTTCTATAATAGTAACATTTCTCTATATTCATCACCTGTTCTATAATAGTAACATTTCTCTATATTCATCACCTGCTCTATAATAGTAACATTTCTCTATATTCATCACCTGTTCTATAATAGTAACATTTCTCTATATTCATCACCTGCTCTATAATAGTAACATTTCTCTATATTCATCACCTGCTCTATAATAGTAACATTTCTCTATATTCATCACCTGCTCTATAATAGTAACATTTCTCTATATTCATCACCTGTTCTATAATAGTAACATTTCTCTATATTCATCACCTGCTCTATAATAGTACTTTGAAGAGTCTAAAATATAGCATATATTTTGATTTGTTTAACACTTTTTTGATTACTACATGATTCCATATGTGTTATTTCATAGTTTTGATGTCTTCACTATTATTCTACAATGTTGAAAATTGTAAAAATAAAGAAAAATTCTTGAATGAGTTGGTGTGTCCAAACTTTTGACTGGTACTGTATATATCAACGAATTTGTGAGGGCACTAGAAGAGTTTGCAGCACCCGGCCTCACCCTACTAGAATCTTAAGTCAAATATCTACTGTTTGCTGATGATCTGGTGCTTCTGTCCCCAACCAAGGAGGGCCTACAGCAGCACCTAGATTTTCTGCACAGATTCTGTCAGACCTGGGCCCTGATCGTAAATCTCAGTCAGACAAAAATAATGGTGTTCCAAAAAAGGTCCAGTTGCCAGGACCACAAATACAAATTCCATCTAGACACCGTTGCCCTAGAGCACACAAAAAGCTATACATACCTTGGCCTAAACATCAGCGCCACAGGTAACTTCCACAAAGCTGAGAGACAAGGCAAGAAGGGCCTTCTATGCAATCAAAGGGAACATAAAATTTGGCATACCAATTAGGATCTGGCAAAAAATACTTTAATCAGTTAAAGAACCCATTGCCCTTTATAGTTGTGAGGTCTGGGGTCCGCTCACCAACCAAGAATTTACTAAATGGGACAAACTGTCACGTCTACTCCTGCTCCTCCCCTCCGGTGTGCGACGTCGCTGGAATACTAACCACCGGTCCTGGGATTCATCATTACGCACACTTGGCATCCATCATTATGATTCACACCTGGACTCCCTTAACTTCCTCATGACTCACCTGCAGATCATTATGATTCACACCTGGACTCCATTACCTTCCTCATGACTCACCTGCAGATCATTATGATTCACACCTGGACTCCATTACCTTCCTCATGACTCACCTGCAGATCATTACGATTCACACCTGGACTCCATTACCTTCCTCATGACTCACCTGCAGATCATTATGATTCACACCTGGACTCCATTACCTTCCTCATTACCTCCCCTTTATATGTCCCTCCCTAACGTTTAGTCCTCAGTCAGTATTGTTCCTGTGATCATGCTATATCGCCACGGTTACGCTGTCTCCTTTCATGTTTGTTGTTCTATTAAACGTTTCACCTGCACCTGCTTCTCGACTCACAGCGTCATTGTTACACAAACACCAAATTGAGACTCTGCTTACAGAATTCTGCAGAAATATCCAAAAAACACCTAAAAGGAAGCGATTCCCAAACCTTCCATAAAAAAGCCATCACCTACAGAGAGATTAACCTGGAGAAGAGTCCCCTAAGCATGCTGGTCCTGAGGCTCTGTTCACAAACACAAACGGACCCAACAGAGCCCCAGGACAGCAACAGAATTAGACCCAACTAAATCATGGGAAAAGAAAAACATAATGACTTGACAAATTGAATTAACAAAAACACTGAGCAAATTAGAATGCTACACTACCCTCTTGTGGTTCTCTGTGTAATAACAGCTACAGAGGACAGGAACAAGGTAGTGAACAACATTGCATTGTATTGGTGTCTCTCTGGTTCTCTGTGGTATAACAGCTACAGAGGACATTAATTTATGACGTAGGGGACAGCTCCCTGTCCCCTACGTCATAATTTCGCTCCGCCGGGCTGAGCTTTTTAGAGTAAAAAGCACAGGGGCGGAGTTTAGGTGGCGTGCCGGACCGTTGAGAACGGCCCCTATACCGGCCTCAGACGCGTCCACGGTAATGGTAAGGCGGGATCCGGATGCGCCAGCACCGGAGCCGAAGTAAACAGGCCCTTCAGTTTCCCAAAAGCCCTGTCCGCCTCAGCTGACCACTGCAAGCGCACCGGACCCCCCTTTAGAAGAGACGTGATGGGAGCTGCCACCTGTCCAAAACCCCGGATAAACCTCCGGTAGTAATTTGCAAAGCCCAAGAACTGCTGCACCTCTTTAACAGTGGTTGGGGTTTGCCAATTACGCACGGCTGACACATGGTCCACCTCCATCTTCACCCCTGACGCGGACAACCGATAACCCAAAAAGGAGACCGACTCCTGGAAAAACAGACATTTCTCTGCCTTGACATACAGCTCGTGCTCCAACAGCCTCCTCAACACTCGACTCGGGTAGAAGAGTACACCAGAATGTCATCAATGTACACGACCACACCTTGCCCCTGCATCAACCCGTATGGCATGACGAGATACTCGTAACCCGAGGTGGTACTAAATGCTGTCTTCCATTCATCGCCCTCCCTAATGCGCACCAAGTTATACGCGCTCCTGAGATCCAGTTTTGTGAAGAAACGCACTCTGTGCAATGATTCCGTCATAGTCGCAATCAGAGGGAGTGGATAACTGTATTTCACAGTAATCTGATTGAGACCACGGTAATCAATGCACGGGCGCAACCCTCCATCCTTTTTCTTCACAAAAAAGAAGCTCGAGGACGCAGGGGAAGTGGAGGGCCGTATGTATCCCTGTCTCAAAGATTCGGCTATGTAAGTCTCCATAGCCCTTTTCTCCTCTTGAGACAAAGGATACACGTGGCTCCGCGGGAGCGCTGCTCCTGCCTGGAGGTCTATCGCACAATCCCCCTGTCTGTGAGGAGGCAACTGCGTCGCCCTCGCCTTACTGAACACAAGTGCCAAATCCTCATATTCAGGGAGAATGTGCATTGCGGGCACTTGGTTTGGACTTTCCACCGAGGAAACACCCAGACATCGCCCCTCACACTGAGCAGACCACTCCCTGAGAGCCCTCTCTTGCCACGAAATAGAAGGGTTATGGGTACTTAACCAGGGAATTCCCAGCACCACCGGGTACGCAGGGGAGTCGATCAGATATAGCTGAATAGACTCCTCATGACCCCCCTGCGTACACATCCTAAGTGGTGCTGTGACCTCCCTAATCAACCCCGAACCCAACGGGCGACTATCTAAAGCATGAACGGGAAATGGAACGTCCACAGGAAGGAGGGGAATCCCTAAATCTAAACCAAATTTCCGATCCACAAAATTCCCAGCTGCGCCTGAATCTACTAGCGCCTTATGCTGCGAATGAGGTGCAACCTGTGGAAAACTTACAGGTATACAGAAGTGCACAACAGAGAGCTCTGGGTAAGTGGGGCGTCTACTCACCTGGGAGGTCTCCCCAGTGCGTGGCCTGTCGTCCCCTCCTCCTGGAGACCCTCCCCAGCACCTGGCCGCAGTGTGCCCTCCACGGCCACAAGTGGTGCAGGGGACAGGCCCCCTCGGGCTCCTTCTCCTCCTCTCTCTAGCGCCAGCACCCCCGAGCTCCATAGGGCTCGGCTCGGAGGTGCTGGAGGATGGAATGGACGGACCCCACTCGGGACGTCCACGGGTGGCCAGCAGGGTGTCAAGACGGATGGACATGTCGACCAACTGGTCGAACGTGAGGTTGGTGTCCCTGCAAGCCAACTCATGTTGGACGTCCTCCCGTAGACTACATCGAAAGTGATCGATGAGGGCCCGTTCATTCCACCCTGCATCTGCTGCTAGAGTCCGGAACTCCAGTGCGAACTCCTGGGCGCTCCTCCTCCCCTGTCAGAGGTAGAATAGACGCTCATCCGCCGCTTTCCCCTCAGGTGGATGGTCGAACACGGCCCTGAAGCGACGGGAGAACTCTGCATAGGAGATGGTGGTGGCGTCTATCCTCCTCCATTCGGCGTTGGCCCATTCCAACGCCTTGCCGGTGAGACAGGAAATGAGGGCGGAAACGCTCTCGTGTCCCGAGGGCACCGGGTGTACAGTGGCCAGGTAGAGCTCCACCTGCAGGAGGAACCCCTGACACCCGGCAGCTGTGCCGTCATACGCCCTCGGGAGCGAGAGCCGAATCCCACTGGGTTCCGGAGGTGAGGTAGATGGAGGTGTGGGTAACCCTCTGGACTCCCATCGGTGCAAGGTGTTGATGACGTCCTGCAGAGCGGTCCCAAGTCGATGGATCTGATCATCCTGGCTGCGGATGCGCTCCTCCAACGACTCAGGCGCTGCTGTCGCTCCTGCTGATTCCATAGATGGTGTGTAATTCTGTCAAGGGTTCTGATGCGAGTGTGGTGTGGAATCAAATGCAGGACACAGGAGCTCAGTCAAACCTGACTTTACTGAGATGAAACAAATACAAACGGGTCCAACTAACCCGGTGGCGAACAATACGCAACAGTGCGTAAAAATACCAAAACCGACTACGCACGAAAACAAAAGTGCGACGGTACACTCTGGCGTCTGACCAAACAAATGAAGAACACCAACAGACAGGTGAAAACAATTACACACAACACATGACAGAAACAACGAGAACTTATAGGACACATAATCAACACTAAACATGAACAGGTGTACCAAACAGACCTAACCAAACAAACATCGAAAACAAAGAACGGTGGCAGCTAGTACTCCGGAGACGACGACCGCCGAAGCGTGCCCGAGCAAGGAGGAGGAGCAGCCTCGGCCGAAACCGTGACACAGGTGTTAAATGAGTCAGATAAATCCAGGTAAATAATGAGTCAGATAAAGCCAGGTATATAATGAGTCAGATAAATCCAGGTGTTAAATGAGTCAGATAAATCCAGGTAAATAACGAGTCGTAAAATCCAGGTATATAATGAGTCATATAATCCCAGGTATATAAGGAGTCAGATAAAACCAGGTATATAATGAGTCAGATAAAGCCAGGTATATATTGAGTCAGATAAAGCCAGGTATATAATGAGTCAGATAAAGCCAGGTATATCATGAGTCAGATAAAGCCAGGTATTTAATGAGTCAGATAAAGCCAGATATTTAATGAGTTAGATAAAGTCAGGTATATAATGAGTCAGATGAAGCCAAGTATTCAGTGGCTCCTGAGTGGCGCAGTGGTCTAAGGCACTGCAGTTCAGTGCTTGAGGCGTCACTACAGACTCCCTGGTTTGATTCCAGGCTGTATCAAACCTGGCTGTGATTGGGAGTCCCATCGTAGGCTGTCAATGTAAATAAGAATTTGTTCTTAACTGACTTTCCTAGTTAAATAAAGGTAAGAAATATATGTATGTGGCTTTATCTTATTATTATGTGGTCCTCTGTAGCTTAATTGGTAGAGCACGGCGCTTGTTATGCCAGGTTAGTGGGTTTGATCCCCGGGACCACCCATATATAAAAACGTATGCACGCATGACTGTAAGTCGCTTTGGATAAAAGCGTCTGCTAAATGACATTTTATTATTACAGTGCCGTGACAAAGTATTTGACCCATTTCTGATTTCCTCTATTTTTGCATATTTTGTTATACCTAATGTTATTAGATCTTCAACCAAATCCAAATTATAGATAAAGGGATAAGCTGTCACGGTTCAGACAGACGACAAGAGGACCACAATTGCGTCACACCAGAAAGTTTATTAAAACTTAAGGGAAAAGGGAAGTAGGGAGTGAGTGAAGGCTCCAGGGGTTATTCCGTCCAATGTGCTGGGTCTGTGCCCCCCAGTGGCAGCGATGCGTCCGATGACGCTCGGTGGTTGGTGGTCCAGAAGTCCTGGGGGAGGAAACACAGACACAACGGGGCGGATGAAACAAGGCAGAAGTACAGTTCAAGGGAAATCCAAATACGTAGTAGCAAGGCAGAAGGCTGGTCAGAGTTACCGGGGTCGAAGAGTAGTCAGGAGTCGTAATGGCAGAAAGCAGGTCTGGTTTTCCTGGGGCAGAAGAGTATCCAAGAATCAGGCAGGTCCGGGGTCACAAAACAAGGGTGAGCCAGAAGCGCGAGCAAACAGGTTCCGGGGTGTGAGCTTTGCAGACGATCTGACAAAGGAGAGCTGAAAGACAGGACTTTAAATACTGGGAGAGGTTAGTGGGTAATGCAGCGCAGCTGGCAGAGTAATTAGAGCCGAGCAGAGCAGGGACAGGTGGAGCTAGTTAGGCTGAGTAGAGAGAGAGTGGTGAGCAGAGTGGAAGATAGTGGAAACAAATTAAGGTGGTAACCCGGTGGAGTGAGAGGGCTCATGACAGAACCCCCCAAGGGACGGCCCCAGAAGTCCCAAGAGCAACACCACGCCGGGCGGGAGGAGGGGAGCCGGAGGAGGGCTAGAACTCCTCCGAACGGTCCGAGCAAACGTCCTCATCCTCGGAGGAAGCCGGAGGGCCGTGGGTCGGGAGATGGGACAGGTCCCGAGACAGGATCAGGCACAGGACAGGAAGCCGAGCGGGCAGGACGGTTAGGGGATCCCTCTGGGGCGGCCCCTACGGATTGCAGGTTGATCAGGATGCCGTTGGTGGAAGGCGGTGATGAGAGTCCTATCCACAATCCGACTAGCTGGCACCCAGGTCCTTTCCTCAGGTCCATAGCCCTCCCCAGTCAATGAGGTACTGGAGACCCCTACCCCTCCGTCTGGACCGAAGCAGGCGGCGGACGGTGTAAACCAGACCACCATCGACGAGCTGTGGAGGAGGAGGACAAGGCGCAGCAGGGACCAGCGGACTCTCATGAATGGGCTTAATCTTAGACACATGGAAAGTGGGGTGCACCCTCATGGAATTAGGCAGTTGGAGCCGGACAGCAGTTGGGCTAATCACTCTTATGATAGGGAATGGGCCAATGAACCGAGGTGCCAGCTTTTGCGACTCCACCCTGAGTGGCAGGTTCCTTGACGACAACCACACCCTTTGACCAACATGGTAGGTGGGAGCAGGGATTCTCCGACGGTTGGCCCCGGTAGTGTAGCTGGCAACGGATCTGAGAAGTGTGGCTCAGGCTTGTGACCAGGTGCGGCGACATCGACGGGCAAAAGCAAGTGCAGATGGGCAAGTAACCTCCCCTTCCTGGCTGGCAAATAGAGGAGGCTGGTATCCATAAACACATTGGAAAGGGGACATACCGATGGCAGAGCAGGTCAGAGAATTGTGTGCGTACTCCACCCATGTCAATTGCTGCGACCAGGAGTGGGGGTTGCGTGAAGTCATGCATCGCAGTGCCTTCTCGAGCTCCTGATTTGCCCGGCTCTGACTGCCCATTGGATTGGGGATGGAATCCGGAAGTCAGACTGACTGTGGCTCCCAGCAGGTGACAGAACTCCTTCCAAAAAGCGGAGGAGAATTGTGGACCACGGTCAGAAACTACATCCTTTGGCAGTCCGTGGATCCGGAAGACGTGTTCCAGGACCACCTGGGCGGTCTCCTTGGCGGTTGGGAGCTTGGGGAGGGGAATGAAGTGTGCCATCTTGCTGAATCGGTCAACTATGGTGAGAATGACGGTCATGCCACTTGAAGGGGGGCAGCCCCGTGACAAAGTCAAGGGCGATGTGAGACCAGGGACGTCTGGGCACAGGCAGGGGCTGCAGCAATCCGGCTGGGGGCTGGCAGGACGACTTGTGTTGGTTGCAGATGGGGCAGGCTTGGACGAATTCCCGTACATCCTTTCTCAGAGAGGGCCACCAGAACCTCTGGGCGAGCAGGTTGTAAGTGCGGGTGGAGCCAGGGTGACAAGCTAGGCGGGAGTCATGTCCCCACTGAACGACCTGGGACCTCAGGTTTTCGGGGACAAAAAGGCGGTCAGCTGGGCAAGTGCTGGGACCGGGCTGGTTACGGAGAGCTTCCAGCACCTGTTCCTCAACAGCCCAGGTCAGAGCTGCAACGATGCAGGGACTTGGCAGAATCGACACAGGATCCTTGGAGGGGTTGTCATCCTTCTGGAATTGACGGGAGAGGGCGTCTGGCTTGGTGTTGCGTGATCCAGGCCGGTATGACAGAGTGAAATTAAACCTGGTGAAGAACAGGGCCCAGCGGGACTGCCTGGAGTTCAACCGTTTGGCCGTGCGGATGTACTCCAAGTTCTTATGATCGGTCCAAACGAGAAATGGAATGGTGGACCCCTCCAGCCAGTGACGCCACTCCTCCAAGGCAAGCTTCACAGCCAGCAGCTCTCGGTTCCCTATGTCGTAATTGCACTCAGAGGGGGACAACCGACGTGAGAAAAAGGCACAGGGATGGAGCTTCCTATCCTCCGCAGCCCACTGAGAAATCACAGCACCAACTCCCACATCCGAGGCGTCCACCTCCACAATGAATTGCCGGTCCACATCAGGCATCTGGAGGATGGGAGCGGAGGTGAACCTTACCTTGAGGGTACTGAAGGCCTTGTCGGCTGCTGGGGTCCAGGTGAAGGGTTGCTTGGTGCTGGTTAGAGCAGTGAGAGGGGCAGCAACGGTACTGTAGTTCCGGATAAACTTTCTATAGAAGTTAGCAAACCCCAGAAACTGTTGCAGCTTCCTTCTGTTCTCCGGAACTGGCCATGAAGTGACTGCTGATACTTTGGCAGGATCCATTTGGATACTTCCCTCTGCCACTATGTACCCCAGGAAGGCCACTGTCTTGACGTGAAACTCACATTTCTCTGCCTTGGCGTAGAGGGAATTCTCCAGAAGACGATGAAGGACTTGCTGGACATGGCGGGTGTGTTCAGACAGGTTTCTGGAGTAGATTAAGATGTCATCCAGGTAAACGAAGACAAACTTGTTTAACATGTCCCGCAGTACATCATTCACTAGAGCCTGGAACACAGCAGGAGCATTGGTGAGGCCAAAAGGCATAACCAGATACTCGTAGTGGCCTGTTGGTGTATTGAATGCGGTCTTCCATTCATCTCCCTCCCGGATCCGCACTAGGTGGTAAGCGTTTTCTGAGATCCAACTTGGTAAAAACAGTGGCTCCCTGGAGCAACTCAAAAGCAGAGGTGAGCAGAGGGAGAGGGTAACGGTTTTTCACTGTGATGTCGTTGAGTCCCCTGTAGTCGATGCAGGGGCGAAGAGATCCGTCCCTCTTCCCCACAAAGAAGAAGCCAGCACCAGCCGGAGATGAAGATGAACGGATCAATCCTGTGGACAGAGAGTCATTGATGTAGTCCTCCATGGACTTTCTTTCAGGAGCAGACAACGAATAAAGACGACCCCTTGGAGGGGCTGTTCCAGGGAGGAGGTCGATGGCACAGTCGTACGGTCGGTGAGGGGGCAGAGATGTGGCACTTGCTTTGTTAAACACTTCTCTGAGACCATGGTAGCATTCTGGGACATGGGAGAGGTCAGGAGCGGAGTTAGTAGGTACTGGCCGAGGGGGTAGTGCGGCAGCAAGCAGGCAGGTACGGTGGCAGTCCTCTCCCCACTCCCTGATCACCCCCGGTCACCCAGTCGAGCTGAGGGTTGTGCCGGGCGGAGCCATGGGTAACCCAGGATGAGGGGTTGGCCTGGAGAGAGGGAGCAGGTGAAACTGGATAGTTTCTTGATGGTTTCGGACAGGCCCATCAAGACCGGGGCCGTGACATGAGTGACCGATCCGAGTAAGTGTCCGTCCAGTGCCCGGGCAGGAATAGGAGGTGTCAAACGGAGGTTCTCCAGTCCCAGTTGGCGTGCCAGCTTGATGTCCATTATGTTGGCTTCGGGCGCCAGAATCCACCAGAGCAGCCAGGGTGTGAGTTGAGTCAGAGAGGCGGAGGTGAACTTGCAGCAGGGGTTTGCGGTCGGAGGACTGGATGGTCATTGAGCTCAACCGGACTCCCCTATGCCTGGTGAGCTTCGGCTTTTAAAGGGCAGGTTACCACACGATGTCCATCACCTCCACAATAGAGGCAGAGGTTTGAGGTGAAGCGGCGCTGGCGCTCTGCAGGAGTGAGAGAGGCTCGCCCAATCTCCATAGGCTCAGACTGATCAAGCTGACTTGGGTGAGTGGCAGTAGCTGACAGGAGCCCAGTCGGATCTCTCCGAATGCCGGTAGTTGGTGGACCTTGGCGCCCCTCTCACGACGACGGGTCTGTATCCTTCTGTCGATCCGGACAGTCAGTGCGATGGCTTCATCAAGAGTGGAAGGCAGTTCATGGGAGACCAACTCGTCCTGATATAGTCAGCCAGGCTATGGAAGAACGCGTCCACCAACGATGGTGTGTTCCAAGAACTTCGTCTTGCCAGGGTTCGGAAGTCGATGGAATGGTCTGCGACTGTACGTCTGCCTTGTCGAATACTGAACAGTTCACGAGACGCCTCTGCGGTTGGTGAATCCAGGTCAAACACCTTCAGCATCTCCTCAGCAAACAGGTCGAAGGTTGCACATGCGGGGGTTTGACGTTCGAACTCTGCTGTTCCCCAGAGTCGAGCTCGGCCCGTCAGGTGAGTGATGGCATACCCGACCTTAGCCCCTCCGTGGCGAAGGTCCTTGGCTGCAAGGAGAACTGAAGTCGGCAGCTAGTCAGGAATGGCCGGACCTGGGTAGAATCGCCGTTGAACCGCTCGGGGTTTCCAATCTTGGGTTCGGGGCAGCGGCTGCAACTGACCGGGGCAGGTAACTCGGAGGCAGGGCTGGTGGGCACACTGGCTGGGGTAAGGTTGGTGAGGAGTTGGATGATCATGGCGAGTTGTTGTTGCTGCTGCTGGGACTGCTGCTGGTGCTGCTGGAACTGCTGATGCTGTTGGTGGCCGACCTGAAGCAGAGAGGTGATGTCGCCGCTCATGCGGCCTAGCTCTCTCTCAGTGTGTTCCAGGCGTAGCATGGCGGTGGGTTGCTCAGGTTCTTCGGTTTCCATGTCGGGGGAAGTGTGCGCTGAGTCCATGATGGTCAGATCGTACTGTCACGGTTCAGACAGACGACAAGAGGACCACAATTGCGTCACACCAGAAAGTTTATTAAAACTTAAGGGAAAAGGGAAGTAGGGAGTGAGTGAAGGCTCCAGGGGTTATTCCGTCCAATGTGCTGGGTCTGTGCCCCCCCCCAGTGGCAGCGATGCGTCCGATGACGCCGGTGGTTGGTGGTCCAGAAGTCCTGGGGGAGGAAACACAGACACAACGGGGCGGATGAAACAAGGCAGAAGTACAGTTCAAGGGAAATCCAAATACGTAGTAGCAAGGCAGAAGGCTGGTCAGAGTTACCGGGGTCGAAGAGTAGTCAGGAGTCGTAATGGCAGAAAGCAGGTCTGGTTTTCCTGGGGCAGAAGAGTATCCAAGAATCAGGCAGGTCCGGGGTCACAAAACAAGGGTGAGCCAGAAGCGCGAGCAAACAGGTTCGGGTGTGAGCTTTGCAGACGATCTGACAAAGGAGAGCTGAAAGACAGGACTTTAAATACTGGGAGAGGTTAGTGGGTAATGCAGCGCAGCTGGCAGAGTAATTAGAGCCGAGCAGAGCAGGGACAGGTGGAGCTAGTTAGGCTGAGTAGAGAGAGAGTGGTGAGCAGAGTGGAAGATAGTGGAAACAAATTAAGGTGGTAACCCGGTGGAGTGAGAGGGCTCATGACATAAGCAGTATTAAATGTTAAGACTGGCATGTACAAAAAGTCCATTAGCAATGTAAAGTATGAGTCAAACAGACATAGTGGTTCCTCTTCTTCACTAGTTGGTTTTGAGTTCAGCCTGTCCATTTGGCCTTATTTCGGTGATGGTAAATCACTGCTTAAACAGTGTCCATTTGCAATATGATACATTGCCAGTGCTAATATGTTATACTGGACATGTTGGCACTGGCAATAAATCACATGGCAAATGGACACTGTCCAATTGCAGTATAAAATGTTAAGACTGGCATGTACAAAAAGTCCATTAGCAATGTAAAGTATGATTTAAACAGACATAGTGGTTCCTCTTCTTCACTAGTTGGTGTTGAGTTCAGCCAGTCCATTTGGCCTTATGTCGGTGATGGTAAATCACTGCTTAAACATATGGGTAATGGACAGTGTCCATCATAACATGTTCAAACTGGCAATGTATTATGTGTAATGGACACTGTCCATTAGCAATATCTTACAATGGGCATTTATAATCACCAATTGGACATGCTGTAATATGCTCTTACAAAGCTGAAATGCCAAATGTTCAAGATTATTGAACTCGGGTTGGCCAAGGAATGATAGTGGATCCTCTCCCTTGCTCATTGGTGTTGATTTCAGCATGTCCAATTGGTGATAATAAATGCCCATTGAAATGTATTGCAAATGGACTTGTACATTTTCCATATGAAATATTGCCAATGCCAATATGTTATAATGAACATATTGGCATTTGCAATATTTCATATGGCAAATGTACAAGTCCATTTGCAATACATTTCAATGGGCATTTATAATCACCAATTGGACATGCTGTTAAAGGGCTTAAACTAATAAAGTCCACTACTGGGACACTCTACTGTACAAATACAATTCATATGTGCTGTCCTTTGACTGTTTATGATGATTTTAAACAATGAAATGGCTGACTTGATTGTTATCCAATTGCAATACTTTACAATGGCATTTGCCATATGATACATTGCAAGTTCATACTTCCCCATTTAGTTCATACTTTAATAACTGTAGCCCATCACAAGAGAGGGTACCAGTCCAAATCTGGGACCTCTAACCCCTCGGGAAGTATTTTTAAACATTTTTTTGAAAAATGTGAAAAATGGTCCAAAAACGACTAAGTGCCCCCTTTTTCACTCATTGCACCCGTGCACCAGGTGACCGGACGGGTTACCAGGAGTGCACCTGATGACCGGGCAGGGAGTGTAGGCCTAGAGGCCTGGAGGTCTATAGTCCCATGGTGTAAGCTGTGCTAAAAAAAAAACCCTGATAAAAACCTGGTTTTCTGCTATTTACCGGTTCATGAGGGTTGCCTAATCACACATGTGACATTTTGGAAGGATGTGACTTTTTTAACTCTTCGAAACAGCACCTATGACCCCATTTTAAGGCACTTCCGGTTGTCACAGGGGAGCTGTAATTAAACACATATCCTCATTTGGACACGCTCTTACAGAATCCTGAGTTTCAGGTCAACTTAATTATTTACAGAGGGTTGAATACAGTGTGTTTCATTAACTGCAGGGAGTGAAAACAAAACCATGTTTAGGGTCAATCTTACCACTTCCGGTTACTCAAGGAAGCTTAAACTCAACACAGGTAATCCTGATGGGTTGACAAAGAAGACAGTTTGATATGGCAATCAAAACCCACATAGGCATCAAGTTGAAGTTAGGGCAGTAGGCAATGTATTTCTATGGAAAATGAGTGTGAATAAATGCACCCTGTTTTCACTGTTAAGGGTTAATTCCACATGGTCACGAGTAAGCTTGCACGGATCGGGAGGACCTTAGGAGCGTTCCTGTGGTGAATTGTGTTTCTAGCCTCAACGGTTCTCCCGCTGTCACATTTTGGGCCTTTTTGTTTTCTCAGTCACTGCGGCCATCCCGAGCGAGCTACGGTCAAGTGGGGCACATGATTGAACTCGGAGCGGCCTATAGACAACAGTGATGCCATTCATTTGCCTCTCAGTGTTGATTTCAGCCTGTCTGTTTTTTTATTTCACCCCTGTTCATTTGTTGATAGTACAGGTCATACTTCCGTTTTAGGATATGAAGGGGACCATGTACTCCATTCATATTGATATCTGTAGAGCTACAGGTGACCCTGAACACGTGACAAAAGGAATTTTGCAAATTGAATAAACAGGAGCAGAGTTGGAGCATAACCTGTAAACCAATGTTGTCAAAAGGGGGAACAACTCGGATGGGTCAAACTGAATGAACCGTTGCACGCAGCTAGAATAACTCTGTGGCTTGTCCACCCCAACCTCCCCCCGATGAGATAGTCGAAAACGGTGCGTCTCTGTGTGACCCAGAGGCCGCAAAATGTCAAATCATGTTGAAATCACTACTAGTCAGGCTTAATTCCGGGCCTACTTATTTGAACTGTCGCTGTGGTCAGACCGAGCGAGCTACGGTCAAGTGGGGCACCTCGTTGAACTCGGAAGGGCCTAGAGACTACAGTGATGCCATCCATTTGCCTTTCAGTGATGATTTTAGCCTGACAATTTGGTGATGGTAACTCCCTGTTTAATCAGATGGGTAATGGAGAGTGTCCATTTGCCATATGACATATTGCCACTGCCAATATTTTATACTGCAATTGGACAGTCAGCCATCAACTCAGCCATCAGTCCAAAAAAATTTCATACTGACACCAAACGGATACATACTGACACCAAACTCACTTTGTCCATCTCGTTTAGAAGCCAACTATCACAGAGCCGGACCAAAATACATAGCGCCTTCTGTTCGAAACCATAAAAAACCATAAAACACGTAGTTACATTCAAGCTGGCGGGTCCAATTCTGACATCATGTGTAAGCCTAGCTGAGGCGAACCGAATCGAGTTTCGGCTTGATAGGTCATTCGGAGCCCGAGCAGCGACCTTAATTAGTGCTGAAAAATCACTGATTTCAGGGATTGCTACGGGGTCCCTGAACGAGCTATCAGCCAGAAACGTATAGGGTCCGTTTCTATGGGCCGGAGCGGTTTCAATGCACCTAGCCTTTTGATTCTGGGACTTTTCTAAATGTTGTCATTTTCGTGATGATAAAAATGAATTGAAGTTATTGCAAATGGCCGAGGCTGTTTCTCGGCCGGAGAACCTCCTAGAGCCACGTAACTGACTGTGCAGGACCGACTTAAGCTCTAGAACAGTTTTTTAAAGTTTCAGAGCTCTAGGTCTGATGGTTCTTTGATGGTTCGAATCCAGGTAACTATTGCAGGCTATGTGCGTCTGTAAGCCCCACACTGTATCACTCCAGCTTGGCTGTGTGTGTGAGTTTTTCTCGGAGGTCTGATGGCTAGTGTGAGCACTTGTCAGGCTACAGCATGTCTCTATGGGTGCTTTCTCTGTGTCCTGGGCTTCTGGGGTGGTTCTTTGGGTCTCAAAAGAGTACTTGTGTTAGTCTGTCCAATTGCAATACGACATATTGGCACTGGCAATATACGTAATGGCAAATGGACAATGTACATTTGCAATGTTAAAATGCACCTAACTAGTTGGAGATGGACACATTTTACACAGAAAATCACAGAGATCACGTAGAGCTCCGAAACCTGCCTTAACGAATCTGCCTTAACACGCCTCAACTGGACCTATAACTTTTTTGAATGATTATTTAAAAAAATTATCATCGCGAAGATGACGTTGTACGATTTTCTCATAAACTACGATAGTTAAATTGCTGGTTCCATTTTTCCTTACACCGTAGGTTCATGTACTTTGACATGCAGGGGTCAAATTAGCGCTCTATTACCGTTTTCAACCTTTAATCCCAGAAAATGTGCATTAACTCGAAGAGCGTCGTGGCCTCGATGCCATCTTGTCTTCAGGCTAAAAGTACATCTGGCCGCCCATCTGCTCACCGAGTTTCGTCTTAAGAGAAACGGCCACGTCCATTTGGCTGATGAAATGTCAATTGGCAATATGACGTGGTTCGCCACACTGTGGAATTGTCCGGTACAGCAGACATAACCACAAAAAAAGAAAAATATATATCTCGGAAACCGAACATACTGGAAACTTTCTTTTGTGACTTCCCGCAAGGCAGGGCCCCGGAGGGCGACCCGAGGCCGTCGCCCTATTTTTTAGCTCGCCCGCGGACGTCTGGTTAGGGGCCGTCCATTTGCCATATGGAAAGCTCCCACCGATCATACGGCCGCCGCCGTTTCGGTCCCTTATGTAGGTAACGAGCTGAGATTAGGAGCACACTCTTAAAGGTGCTCCTAATCTAAGCTTGTTACCTGTATAAAAGACACCTGTCCACAGAAGCAATCAATCAATCAGATTCCAAACTCTTCACCATGGCCAAGACCAAAGAGCTCTCCAAGGATGTCAGGGACAAGATTGTAGATGTCACACACGCCTGGAATGGGCTACAAGACCATCGCCAAGCAGCTTGGTGAGAAGGTGACAACAGTTGGTACGATTATTCGTAAATAGAAGAAACACAAAATAACTGTCAATCTCCCTCGGCCTGGGGCTCCATGCAAGATCTCACCTCGTGGAGTTGCAATGATCATGAGAACGGTGAGGAATCAGCCCAAAACTACACGGGAGGATCTTGTCAATTATCTCAAGGCAGCTGGGACCATAGTCACCAAGAAAACAATTGGTAACACACTACGCTGTGAAGGACTGAAATCCTGCAGCGCCCGCAAGGTCCCCCCAGCTCAAGAAAGCACATATACAGGCCCGTCTGAAGTTTGCCAATGAACATCTGAATGATTCAGAGGGAGAACTGGGTGAAAGTGTTGTGGTCAGATGAGACCAAAACCAGGCTCTTTGCCATCAACTCAACTCGCCGTGTTTGGAGGAGGAGGAATGCTGCCTATGACCCCAAGAACACCATCCCCACCGTCAAACATGGAGGTGGAAACATTATGCTTTGGGGGTGTTTTTCTGCTAAGGGGACAGGACAACTTCACCGCATCAAAGGGACGCTGGACGGGGCCATGTACCGTCAAATCTTGGGTGAGAACCTCCTTCCTCAGCCAGGGCATTGAAAATGGGTCGTGGATGGGTATTCCAGCATGACAATGACCCAAAACACACTGCCAAGGCAACAAAGGAGTGGCTCAAGAAGAAGCACATTAAGGTCCTGGAGTGGCCTAGCCAGTCTCCAGACCTTAATCCCATAGAAAATCTGTGGAGGGAGCTGAAGGTTCGAGTTGCCAAACGTCAGCCTCGAAAACCTTAATGACTTGGAGAAGATCTGCAAAGAGGAGTGGGACAAAATCCCTCCTGAGATGTGTGCAAACCTGGTGGCCAACTACAAGAAACGTCTGATCTCTGTGATTGCCAACAAGGGTTTTGCCACCAAGTACTAAGTCATGTTTTGCAGAGGGGTCAAATACTTATTTCCCTCATTAAAATGCAAATCAATTTATAACATTTTTTACATGCATTTTTCTGGATTTTTTGTTGTTATTCTGTCTCTCACTGTTCAAATAAACCTACCATTAAAATTATAGACTGATCATGTCTTTGTCAGTGGGCAAACGTACAAAATCAGCAGGGGATCAAATACTTTTTTCCCTCACTGTATAATGCCAGGTATATAATGAGTCTGTCACGCCCTGACTCTGAGGACTTGTATTTGTTGAGTCAGGGTGTGTATTTTCTGTGTTGTGTGTTGCTATGTTGTGTTTTCTATGTTTAGTTTCTAGATCGTTTAGATCTATGTTGGCCAGGGTGGTTCCCAATCAGAGGCAGCTGTAGCTCGTTGTCTCTGATTGGGGACCATACTTAGGTAGCCGGTTGGCACTAGTGGGTTGTGGGATCTTGTTCCGTATGAGGTATGTTTTGTCTATATCTATAGCTGTTAGACATCCATCACCAATATCTATATCTATAGCTGTTAGACATCCATCACCAATATCTATATCTATAGCTGTTAGACATCCATCACCAATATATCTATAGTTGTTAGACATCCATCACCAATATATCTATATCTATAGCTGTTAGACATCCATCACCAATATCTATAGCTGTTAGACATCCATCACCAATATATATATAGCTGTTAGACATCCATCACCAATATCTATAGTTGTTAGACATCCATCACCAATATATCTATATAGTTACATACAATAATTGCCTACCATTCAGCTGTTTTCTAACCTCATTGTCTGAACCGTTAACGCTAGGTAGTAAGTGGCTACTGTGCTTGAAATTTAGCTAGCTTGTTGCTACCTGGATAGCAACTAGTAAACAATAGCTGGAACGACCTCGCGAACAGACGCGAACTGGCTGAGTCAATTCAGTGGCTAGCTTTGCACTTGGCTAGCTAACAGTAGCTGCTAGGGGTAAGTCATAACCTACATTTGTGTTTAGTTTTTTACATATTGGTAGTCAGAGTCGTTCAAGGAATTCAGGACATGGGTGACTAGTTAACGTTAGCTTGGCTCTCTCTGTGTGTTCGTGCCGTGAAAGGAGGGGTTTCTTCTTTGTCTGAAAGCAATGGCTAGCTAGTATGCTAACTATTCTAGCTTCTAACTAACTGGCTGAATAAGTTGATGACGGACTCGCTCAAGCTGTCGGGACTAACCCACAACGTTAGACACAGACACGAACGATCTGCTTGGCGTGGACATACTGGTGTTTTGTTGTGGCGAGTATTGGTGCTAAACCGTGTTGTTGGAGTCCGGCATGCTAGCTGGCTGCGCATCTTATGACTAGGTGCCCTGGACGATTTTCACGGAAGAATACTGTTCCTAGTCAGCTAGCTGAATAAACTAAGTTAGTCTATTCCTAGAAAACATTGAACCGCCTGTAGTTTACATCAATTATAGTTTCTGAGGTGGAAGTTGGGAGAGTTATATTTGGGTGTTGTGGTGAGGAGGCCCGCTCTCTCCTTTCCCAAATGTTTAGTTCATTTCATTCCGATCTCCTTTGCATTATTGTAGCCATTTTCTGTAGCCTGTCAACTATGCCTCTGTCTATCCCTGTTCTCTCCTCTCCGCACAGGCTACAAACGCCTCACACCGCATGGCTGCTGCCTCTCTAACCTGGTGGTCCCTGCACGCACCACCCACGTGGAGTTCCAGGTCTCAGGCAGCCTCTGGAACTGCCGTTTGCTGCCAACAAGGCAGAGTTCATCTCAGCCTATGCTACCCTCCAGTCCCTCGACTTCTTGGCGCTGACAGAAACATGTATTACCACTGAAAACACTGCTACTCCTACTGCTCTCTCCTCGTCTGACCATGTGTTCTCGCATACCCCGAGAGCATCTGGTCAGCAGGGTGTGGCACAGAATCCTCATCTCTCCCAAGTGGACTTTCTCTATTTTTCACCCTGACCCATCTGTCCCTATCTCCTCATTTGAATTCCATGCTGTCACAGTCACTAGCCCATTTTATGCTTAATATCCTTGTCATCTATCGCCCTCCAGGTTCCCTTGGAGAGTTCATCAATGAGCTTGATGCCTTGATAAGTTCCTTTCCTGAGGATGGCTCACCCTCACAGTTCTGGGGACTTCCCAACCTCCCTACGTCTACCTTTGACTCATTTCTCTCTGCCTCCTTCTTTCCAGTCCTCTCTCTCTTTGACCTCACCCTCTCACCGTCCCCCCCTACTCACAAGGCAGGCAATACGCTTGACCTCATCTTTACTAGATGCTGTTCTTCTGCTAATCTCACTGCAAATCCCCTCCAAGTCTCCAACCACTACTTTGTATCCTTTTCTCTCTCGCTCTCCTCCAACACTACTCACTCTGCCCCTACTCCAGATGGTAATGCGCCGTCGCAACCTTCGCTCTCTCTCTCCCACTACTTCTCTCCTCTTCCATCCTATCATCTCTTCCCCTCTGCTCAATCCTTCTCCCCTCCAATCTCTCCTGATTCTGCCTCCTCAACCCTCCTCTCTCCCTTTCTGCATCCTTTGACTCTCTATGTCCCCTATCCTCCCGGCCGGCTCCGGTCCTCCCTCCAGCTCCGTGGCTTGATGACTCATTGCGAGCTCACAGAACAGTGCTCCGGGCAGCCGAGCGGAAAAGGAGGAAAACTAGACTCCCTGCGGACCTGGCTTCTTTTCACTCCCTCCTCTCTACATTTTCTTCATCTGTTTCTGCTGCTAAGGCCACTTTCTACCACTCTAAATTCCAAGCATCTGCCTCTAACCCTAGGAAGCTCTTTGCCACCTTCTCCTCCCTGCTGAATCCTCCTCCCCCCCCCCCCCCCCTCCCTCTCTGTGGATGACTTCATCAACCATTTTGAAAAGAAGGTTGATGACATCCGATCCTCGTTTGTTAAGTCAAGTGACACTGCTGGTCCTGCTCACACTGCCCTACCCTATGCTTTGACTTCTTTCTCCCCTCTCTCTCCAGATAAAATCTTGCGACTTGTGACGGCCAGCCGCCCAACAACCCCGCTTGACCCTATCCCCTCCTCTCTTCTCCAGACCATCTCCGGTGACCTTCTCCCTTACCTCACCTCGCTGATCAACTCATCCTTGACCGCTGACTATGTCCCTTCCGTCTTCAAGAGAGCGAGAGTTGCACCCCTTCTCAAAAAACCAACACTCGATCCCTCTGATGTCAACAACTACAGACCAGTATCCCTTCTTTCTTTTCTCTCCAAAACTATTGAGCGTGCCGTCTTTAGCCAACTCTCTTGCTATCTCTCTCAGAATGACCTTCTTGATCCAAACCAGTCAGTTTTCAAGACTGGTCATTCAACTGAGACTGCTCTTCTCTGTGTCACGGAGGCTCTCCCGCACTGCTAAAGCTAACTCTCTCTCCTCTGCTCTTGTCCTTCTAGACCTGTCTGCTGCCTTTGATACTGTGAACCATCAGATCCTCCTCTCCACCCTCTCCGAGCTGGGCATCTCCAGCGGGCTCACTCTTGGATTGCGTCCTACCTGACCGGTCGCTCCTACCAAGTGGCGTGGCGAGAAGCTGTCTCCGCACCACGTGCTCTCACCACTGGTGTCCCCCATGGCTCAGTTCTAGGCCCTCTCCTATTCTCGCTATACACCAAGTCACTTGGCTCTGTCATATCCTCACATGGCCTCTCCTATCATTAGTACGCAGACGACACACAACTAATCTTCTCCTTTCCCCCTTCTGATAACCAGGTGGCGAATCGCATCTCTGCATGTCTGGCAGACATATCAGTATGGATGACGGATCACCACCTCAAGCTGAACCCTGGCAAGACGGAGCTGCTCTTCCTCCCGGGGAAGGACTGCCCGTTCCATGATCTCGCCATCACGGTTGACAACTCCGTTGTGTCCTCCTCCCAGAGTGCGAAGAGCCTTGGCGTGACCCTTGACAACACCCTGTCGTTCTCCGCTAACATCAAGGCGGTGACCCGATCCTGTAGGTTCATGCTCTACAACATTCGGAGAGTACGACCCTGCCTTACACAGGAAGCGGCACAGGTCCCAATCCAGGCACTTGTCATCTCCGTCTGGATTACTGCAACTCGCTGTTGGCTGGGCTCCCTGCCTGTGCCATTAAACCCCTACAACTCATCCAGAATGCCGCAGCCCGCCTGGTGTTCAACCTTCCCAAGTTCTCTCACGTCACCCGCTCCTCCGCACACTCCACTGGCTTCCAGTTGAAGCTCGCATCTGCTACAAGACCATGGTGCTTGCCTGGAGCTGTGAGGAACGGCACCTCCGTACCTTCAGGCTCTGATCAGTCCCTACACCCAAACGAGGGCATTGCGTTCATCCACCTCTGGCCTGCTGGCTCCTTCCTCTGCGGGAAGCACTAGCTCCCCGCTCAGCCCAGTCAAAACTGTTCGCTGCCCTGGCACCCCAATGGTGGAACAAGCTCCCTCACGACGCCAGGACAGCTGAGTCACTCACCACCTTCCGGAGACATTTGAAACCCCACCTCTTTAAGAATACCTGGGATAGGATAAAGTAATCCTTCTACCCCCCCCCCTTACCCCCCCAAAAAATAAAATAAAAAAAAAATAATAAAATAAAATACATTGTAAAGTGGTTATCCCACTGGCTATAAGGTGAAGGCACCAATTTGTAAGTCGCTCTGGATAAGAGCGTCTGCTAAATGACGTAAATGTAAATGTATTTAGGTATTGTTTTGTTGTAGCGGGGAAAGTAACATTAATACTTTCCAAAAACTTTAAGGAAAATGTATTATTTTTCTATTGTTTCTGTTTAGCTCACATAATAAAATGTTAAAGTATGAATTAAGGTTTCTGTAATAGAATAAACGTGGCAAAAACAAACATAGACATTATTAAATGCATTTCTATAGCTTCAGAAATATTTTTTACCATTGGGGGAGTACCAAGATGGAGGCGCGGTGGCTTCAGCTAGTACTTGATTCTTAAGCAGTAGTCCGTTTTGTGTATGAGAAAATAATTAACATTTATAGGATGTGACATTTCTAAAATCAAGTATACTTTAAATGCCCGGATGTCAGCCTCGAAACCTTAATGACTTGGAGAAGATCTGCAAAGAGGAGTGGGACAAAATCCCTCCTGAGATGTGTGCAAACCTGGTGGCCAACTACAAGAAACGTCTGACCTCTGTGATTGCCAACAAGGGTTTTGCCACCAAGTACTAAGTCATGTTTTGCAGAGGGGTCAAATACTTATTTCCCTCATTAAAATGCAAATCAATTTATAACATTTTTGTCATGCGTTTTTCTGGATTTTTTGGTTGTTATTCTGTCTCTCATTGTTCAAATAAACCTACCATTAAAATTATAGACTGATCATTTCTTTGTCAGTGGGCAAATGTACAAAATCAGCAGGGGATCAAATACTTTTTTTTCCCTCACTGTCCTTTAAATGCCCAATGTCATACTCATTTTGACAACAGCTGTTCATTTAGAGATGGGGATGTGCCACTGAAATTAACCAGTAACTTGAAATAACGCAATCGCTCTTGACGCATTCTCAGTATGCGGAAATAGAATGTTTTATAGTTTGTGATTATTTTTTTTTATCGAGTAGAGTTTAAATGCCAGGATATTCTCCTCATTTCGGCTCTTCATCTAATAGAATTTGATGCACACTTTCCAAAATGCATTGGAAGAGGTGGGCTGCGAGTGATAGGCCTGATAGTTCTCTTCAAGTTGTCACATTTTAGTTTTGTAGGCTACCTATTTAATTACTTCATTTATGAGGATCAAGCTTTAGCAGTCATTCTGATCTAATTCCCAATGATCAGTGATTTACTTTATTAATTTGCTGTCCAGCGGTTCTGAATCTTGCTATGCACCCGACTGTTCATCGTTACGTCTGTGCAATAGCATAGATTTAATCATTAAAAAGTTTTTTGGTGTGTACTACGCTCTTTGATTTAATTTTACCATACATTACAGCACTTTGGTTTCCACGAATAAATATGTTTAAAATGGAACCAAATCATCCTGTTTCTGTCTTCAGTCCTTTTTAAATAGGATAGATTGCTATGTTTCTAGACTGTGTTCACACCCCTTTGACTTTTTCCACATTTTGTTGTGTTGCGCCTGAATTTAAAATGGATTAAATTGATATCTTGCTTTGTCACTGGCCTACACACAATACCCTATAAAGTAAATGTTTTTAGACGATTTTTACAAATTAATTAAAAATGAAAAGCTGAAATGTCTTGAGTCAATAAGTATTCAACCCTTTGTTATGGCGTTTTGGAAGCCTAATAAGTTCAGGAGTAAAAATATTCTTCACAAGTCAAAATAAGATGCACTGGACTCACTCTGTGTGCAATAATAGTGTTTAACATGATTCTTGAATGACTGCCTCATCTCGTAAACCACGCGTACAATTACCTGGAAGGTCCCCTTAAGTCGAGCAGTACATTTCAAACACAAATTCAATCCACCAAAAGACACAAGTTAGGTTTTCCAATTGCCTCACAAAAGAAGGGCTCCACATTGGTGGATGAGTAAAAATAAAAAGACAGACGCTTGAATATCCCTCTTGAGGCATGGCAGTTATTAATTACACTTTGGATGGGGTATCAATACACCCAGTCACTACAGAAGATACAGGGATCCTTCCTGACTCAGTTGCCGGAGAGGAAGGGAAACAGCTCAGGATGTATTCACCATGAGGCCAAAACTGAGGATGGATCACGCAACATTATCAGAAAGTTACTCCACAATACTAACCTAAATTATAGAGTAAAAAAAATACAGAACCTTGAAGAATACAAATATTCCAAAACATGCATCCTGTTTTCAACAGGCACCTAAAGTAAAACTGGTGGCTGCATCATGTTATCTGGGTATGCTTGTCATTCGGCAAGGACTAAGGCGTTTTAGGATAAGAACGGAATAGAGCTAAACACAGGCAAAATCCTGGAAAACCTTGGGTTCAGTCTGCTTTCCAACAGACACTGGGAGATAAATTCACCTTTCAGCAGGACAATAACCTAACACAAGGCCAAAGTATGCACTGGAGTTGCTCACCAAAGAGGACATTGGAATGTTCCTGAGTGACCTAATTACAGTTTTGACTTCAATCGGCTTCGACCATCTATGGCAAGACTTGAAAATGGCTGTCTGGCAATGGTCAACACCCAACCGGACAGAGATGGGGAAGAATTTTCTTTAAGAATAATGTACAAATATTGTCCAATCCAGGTGTGCCAAAGCTCGCAGAAAGACTTCCACAGCTGTAATCGCTGCCAAAGGTTACTCTAACATGTCTGATGTGGGCACGAGGCAGGCGTTATGGCCAGACCCAGCTGTGATGTGGACAGGCCGGCGTTGTGGCGAGACCCAGCTGTGATGTGGACGAGGGCAGGCGTTCCGTGGCCAAGACCCAGCTGTGATGTGGACGAGGCAGGCGCGTGTGGCCAGACCCAGCTGTGAGTGTGGACCGAGGCAGGCGTTCGTGGCCAGACCCAGCTGTGTGATGTGAGCCCGAGGCAGGCTTGGTGGCCAGATCCCAGCTGTGATGTGGACGAGGCAGGCGTTGTGGCCAGACCCAGCTGGGATGTGGACTCAGGGTGTAGTTACTTGTGTTAAAGGATATTTCTGTATTTCATTTTCAATCATTTTCACAGTCATTTCTAAAAAAACATGTTTTCTGACTTTATCAGTGTGGGGTATTGTGTGTAGATGGGTGAGAAAAACATATATTTAATACATTTTGAATTCAGGCTGAAACACAACAACATGTGGGTGTCCGAATGCTGATGTGGATGCGGTGGTGGGAGTCAAACACAGGACACAGAGGAATAAGTCAAAACGACTTTACTATAACCTCGAAAGGTACACACAAAATAACGGCCTCAAAAATACACGCTAGAGGCGAAACAAATACGCAAGTGCGTAAAACTAACACAGTGCCAAGGTACCCGAACCTATACATCCATGACAAGCGGACAACTAACACACAAAATACAAACATAACATAGGGACTTATATGACATAACAATACACTAACAGGTGCACTAACTAGAATGAAAAACAAATCACACACTTTCTATCCCACAATCTCACCGTGCACCACAATGCCTTCCTACACCCATGCTCTACTAAGGGGTTTTCAAGCTACACAGCTTTGACCTACTACAGTAAGCGATGTTGGTCTTTGTACTTCAAACAATGTGTAGGCAGGTTGCTTATGATTCAAACCCTTCTCAGCGGTGCTAATCCACCTAACATTTCTAAACCCAAGGTGCAATATCCCACCGGGAATGCTTGCAAACACCAACAACAGGCCGGAGTTTGGGGTTAGAGATCCGAAGTAAACATTTTCTTCCTTAGTTGTTCATTTCTCTAGAAATCTAAAAGGCACAACCTAAATTTGAGCTAATGTCTTAAATATTTAACATATTATTACTTCAAACTCTTGAAAGGGACAACTGACAAATTTTCTACACGTTTTCATTTTCGTCCCAAAAAAGTTATAACGAAAAGAGTCCTTTTGATTTGTCCCTCCCCATGTGCAGTTCGACCACAGACACCCGTTAACCGATCAGCTGTTTCTGCGCGTGAGCTTTCTTTCTTAGTCTTAGTTCCTATACAACATCCTATCTGCCCAACATTTTAGCTAAAAAAATAAAATTATATTTTTTTACCTGTTTTCTTTCTTGCTCACTCTCACGTACTAAAGCAGGAAGCACCATACTGTTTATAGTGGTCTGATGATGCAGATGCTAAACTACAGACTGTTTTCCTACTGCACAGACTAAAAATATGTTCGGGGATTCTTCCGATATCATTAGAGTGCACCACATTATCACAGTTCATCAAATCCATCATCATCCCCAGTGCTATACATTCCAACCCATGATTTCGCAACATCCTCACTACTTCGGCTGCCCATTGCGGACTCTAACTGGGCGCTTCTAAGATCTTCCCTCCGTCGGCATCAGCAGGCAAATTACTATTAATCTACTACACCTCGGCTCTGGCTGCTCGTTCGAATGTCGCAGGGCTTAAAACTATTACAGACTACAAAGGAAAGCACAGCCGGAGCTGCCCAGTGACACAAGCCTGCCAGCCGAGTTAAATCACTTCTACTGCTCACTTTGAGCCAACAACACTGAAGCAATACCAAAGAGCATCAGCTGTTTCGTATACTATGTGATCACTCTCTGTGCGATTTAACTTTTAAGCGAGGTCAACATTCACAAGGCCGCGGGGCCAGATGGAATACCAGGGCGTGTACTCCGATCATGCGCTACCCTCAAGTGTCTTCACTGACATTTCAACATGTCCCTGACTGAGTCTGTAATATCACATGTTTCAAGCAGACCACCATAGTCCCTGTGCCCAAGGACACTAAGATAACCTCCCTAAATACTACCACCCGGTAGCACTAACGTCGGCTAGCCATAGAGTTCTTTAAAGGCTGGTCATGTGGCTCACCATCAACACCATCATCCCAGAAACCCTAACCCACTCCAATTTGCATACCGCCCCAACAGATCCACAATTTGCAATCTCTTCACTCCCTCTCCTTTCCCACCTGGACAAACCTATGTGAGAATTATTCATTACTACACTCAGCATTCAACACCATAGTACCCTCAAGCTCATCACTAAAGCTAAGGACCCTAGACTAAACACCTCCCCTCTGCAACTATCCTGACTTCCTGATGGGCCGCCACCAGGTGGTAAGCTAGGTAACAACACATGTGCCACGCCGATCCTCCAGCACAGGGGCCCCTCGGGCTGCGGTGCTCAGGGCCCCTCCTGTACTCCTGTTCACCCATACTGCATGCCAAGCATGACTCAACACCATCATTAATTTGCCGCGCTTCACACAACAGTGGTCAGGCCTGATCTCCACAATGATGAGGACAGCCTATGGGGAGGAGTCACCTGCCGTGTGTGCCAGGATACAACCTTCCTCTCAAAAGGAATATTTTATAAATCACACCCCCATTCTCTCACAGGGCTGTAGTGGAACGTTAAGCTTCAAGATTCCTTGGTACCCACATCACCAACAAAAACTATCATGGTCCAAACACACCAGGACGTCTCCAAAGCCTATTCCCCCTCAGGAGACTGAAAAGATTTGGCATGGGGTCCTCAGATCCTCAAAACATTCTACACGCTGCACCATCCGAGGCATCCTACTGGTTGCATCACTGCTGTTATGGCAACTGCATTCCCTCCACCGCAAAGGCACTACAGAGAGGTAGTGCTACGGCCCAATACATCCTCACCAAGCTGCCTGCCATCAACTCTATGCCAGGCGGTGTCCAGAGGAAGGCCCTAAAAATTCATCAGACTCCAGCCAACCTGGTCATGAGCCTGTCTCTCTCTGCTCCTTGCCCGGCAAGGGTACTCTGGAGTGCCAATAGGTCCAAAAGGCTTCTCAGCAACTTCTACCCCCAAACCATAAATCCTAACAGCTAATCTGGCTACCCCGACTATTTGCATTCCCCCCCCACCCCCAACCCCCTCTTTTTCGCTGCTGCTACTCTGTTTATTATTTATGCATATCACTTTACTCTACCCACCTGTACATATTACTTCAACTACCTCACTAGCGGTGCCCCGCATTGACTCTGTGCCGTACCCCCTGTATATAGCCTCCCTACTGTTATTTTATTTTACTGCTGCTCTTTAAATATTAGCATTTTTTTTTTTTCTTAAACTGCATTGTTGGTTATGGGCTTGTAAGTAGGCATTTCACTGTAATATCTACACCTGTTGTATTCGGCGCATGTGGCAAATAAAATTAGATTTGATTTGATTTTTATAATAGATGTATCACAGCGTACATTATTACAACACATGGAGCACTGCCATCTAGTGGACAAATCAGGATACAACACATGGAGCACTGCCATCTAGTGGACAAATCAGCAATGGTGTAAAGTACTTATGTAAAAATTGACCGATCAGGATACAACACATGGAGCTCTGCCATCTAGTGGACAAATCAGGATAAAACAAATGGAGCACTGCCATCTAGTGGACAACTCAGGATACAACATATGGAGCACTGCCATCTAGTGAGTGGACAAATCACGATACAACACATGACGCACTGCCATCTAGTGGACAAATCAGCAGTGGTGTAAAATACTAAACTATTAATACTTTAAAGTACTACTTAAGTAGTTTTTTGGGGTATCTGAACTTTACTTGACTATTTATATTTTTGACAACTTTTACTTTTACTTCACTACATTTATTGAGAAAATTATGTACTTTTTACTCAATACATTTTTCCTGACACCCAAAAGTACTCGTTACATTTTGAATGCTTAGCAGGACAGGAAAATGGTCTAATCCACCCACTTACCAAGAGAACATCCTGGTCATCCCTACTGCCTCTGATCTGGCAGACTCACTAAACACATGTTTCATTTGTAAATTATGTCTGAGTGTTGGAGCATGCCCCTGGCTAGCCGTAAAAATTAAACCAACAAGAAAATGATGCCCTTTGGTTTCATTTATATAGAATTTAAAATGATTTATACTTTTTACTTTTGATTCTTATCCGTATATTTTAGCAATTACATTTACTTTTTGTGGACATTTCATGATGCAACACACTGCCATCTAGTGGACATATCAGGATACAACACATAGAACCACTAGGTCGAGGAAGCTTTTTTTTGGAAGTTGCATCCCATTCACTGGTGTTGCTCCAAGCTAAACACACAAAATAAAAAAATACAATTTCCAATTTTACATAAACAATTAGAATATAAAACACATTGAAGCCGTTACAACATTCATCATGGACATAACACTACAACGTTCCTTCTGTTAGTAGTAATACTGATACTGTCAGCTGGTTCTAGGTTCTCATGATAAACTAACTCTTGTTGTTGATAGTTCCAGTCAGTGGTGTCTGTATGTTCTCATGATAAACTAACTCTTGTTGTTGATAGTTCCAGTCAGTGGTGTCTGTATGTCCTCATGATAAACTAACTCTTGTTGTTGATAGTTCCAGTCAGTTGTGTCTGTATGTTCTCATGATAAACTAACTCTTGTTGTTGATAGTTCCAGTCAGTTGTGTCTGTATGTTCTCATGATAAACTAACTCTTGTTGTTGATAGTTCCAGTCAGTGGTGTCTGTATGTTCTCATGATAAACTAACTCTTGTTGTTGATAGTTCCAGTCAGTGGTGTCTGTATGTTCTCATGATAAACTAACTCTTGTTGTTGATAGTTCCAGTCAGTGGTGTCTGTATGTTCTCATGATAAACTAACTCTTGTTGTTGATAGTTCCAGTCAGTGGTGTCTGTATGTTCTCATGATAAACTAACTCTTGTTGTTGATAGTTCCAGTCAGTGGTGTCTGTATGTTCTCATGATAAACTAACTCTTGTTGTTGATAGTTCCATTCAGTGGTGTCTGTATGTCCTCATGATAAACTAACTCTTGTTGTTGATAGTTCCAGTCAGTGGTGTCTGTATGTTCTCATGATAAACTAACTCTTGTTGTTGATAGTTCCAGTCAGTGGTGTCTGTATGTTCTCATGATAAACTAACTCTTGTTGTGGAAACTTCACACGTCTCTGTTGTTGATGATGTTGATGGCGGTCAAGGCCGAAGCGTCTAAAGATAAGTGCGTTGGTGTGAAAAGGGAAGTAGGGAGAGAGAAGAGAAGCGACAAGAGAAGTAAAGAGATGGACTGACAGGGTTGTGGTTATTCACCGCAGCTGTAGAGAGCATCTTTTTCCCACCCACCATGACGTTCTGATGAACAGGGTCACTAGGTACAGAGGGGAGGAGAGAGAGATGAGTGAGGGACAGAGGAGATGATCCAGTCTACTGCAGTGAAGACCTCCAACATCACTGCAACATTTATTCACCACAACATGTCTCAGTGTTTAATGTGTAGTTAGATACATTTATTCACCCCAACAGGTCTCAGTGTTTAATGTGTAGTTAGATACATTTATACACCCCAACAGGTCTCAGTGTTTAATGTGTAGTTAGATACATTTATACACCCCAACATGCAGCCCAGTTATTATGACTGATTCAACCAGGTGTTTTACTGGTGTTTTAAGTGTTTAGAACTCTGAATGTACATCATACAGAATAGGTACGTTCCCTTACAGACTAAAATAGCCCCTGCTGCAGCAGTCAACAAAGGGGGGAGATCTTGGTCTGTAAAACCTCAAACAGACACAGCTGGTGGCGTGTGAATCTCTCTCTCTCTCTCTCTCTCTCTCTCTCTCTCTCTCTCTCTCTCTCTCTCTCTCTCTCTCTCTCTCTCTCTCTCTCTCTCTCTCTCTCTCTCTCTCTCTCTCTCTCTCTCTTTTGCGATCCTAAACCGTCTCAATTGGGTTGAGGTTGGGTGATTGTGGAGGCCAGGTCATCTGATGCAAAACTCCATCACTCTCCTTCTTGGTCAAATAGCCCTTACACAGCCTGGAGGTGTGTTGGGTCATTGTCCTGTTGAAAAACAAATGATAGTCCCATTAAGCGCAAACCAGATGGGATGGCGTATCGCTGCAGAATGCTGTGGTAGCCATGCTGGTTATGTGTGCCTTGAATTCTAAAAAAATCACAGACAGTGTCACCAGCAACGCACCCCCACACCATCACACCTCCTCCTCCATGCTTCACGGAGGGTACCACACATGCGGAGATCATTCGTTCACCTGCTCTGCGTCTCACAAAGACATGGCGGTTAGAACCAAGAATCTGACCAAAGGACAGATTTCCGGTCTAATGTCCATTGCTCGTGTTTCTTGGACCAAGCAAGTCTCATCTTCTTATTGGTGTCCTTTAGCAGTGGTTTCTTTGCAGCAATTCAACCATGAAGGCCTGATTCACGTAGTCTCCTCTGAACAGTTGATGTTGAGATGTGTCTGTTATTTGAACTTTGTAAAGCATTTATTTGGGCTGCAATTTCTGATGCTGGTAACTCTAATTAACTTATCCTCTGCAGCAGAGGTAACTCTGGGTCTTCATTTCCTGTGGCGGTCCTCATGAGAGCCAGTTTCATCATAGTGCTTGATGGTTTTTACGAATGCACTTGAAGAAACTTTCAAAGTTCTTGAAATTTTCCGGATTGACTGACCTTCATGTCTTAAAGTAATGATGGACTGTCGTTTCTCTTGCTTATTTGAGCTTTTCTTGCCATAATATGGACTTGGTCTTTTACCAAATAGGGCTATCTTCTGCATACCACCCTTTACCTTGTCACAACACAAC
>NW_025535399.1:0-22500 GCF_020615455.1 Coregonus clupeaformis | reverse complement strand
GGACCTGGTTATTACCAAGGGGCTTTCTGTTGACATATCCTCTACGGCCATACTCTGGACCTGGTTATTACCAAGGGGCTGTCTATTGACATATCATCTACGGCCATACTCTGGACCTGGTTATTACCAAGGGGCTTTCTATTGACATATCCTCTACGGCCATACTCTGGACCTGGTTATTACCAAGGGGCTGTCTATTGACATATCCTCTACGGCCATACTCTGGACCTGGTTATTACCAAGGGGCTTTCTATTGACATATCCTCTACGGCCATACTCTGGACCTGGTTATTACCAAGGGGCTTTCTACTGACATATCCTCTACGGCCATACTCTGGACCTGGTTATTACCAAGGGGCTTTCTATTGACATATCCTCTACGGCCATACTCTGGACCTGGTTATTACCAAGGGGCTTTCTATTGACATATCCTCTACGGCCATACTCTGGACCTGGTTATTACCAAGGGGCTTTCTATTGACATATCCTCTACGGCCATACTCTGGACCTGGTTATTACCAAGGGGCTTTCTATTGACATATCCTCTATGGCCATACTCTGGACCTGGTTATTACCAAGGGGCTTTCTGTTGACATATCCTCTACGGCCATACTCTGGACCTGGTTATTACCAAGGGGGCTTTCTGTTGACATATCCTCTACGGCCATACTCTGGACCTGGTTATTACCAAGGGGCTTTCTGTTGACATATCCTCTACGGCCATACTCTGGACCTGCTTATTACCAAGGGGCTTTCTATTGACATATCCTCTACGGCCATACTCTGGACCTGGTTATTACCAAGGGGCTTTCTATTGACATATCCTCTACGGCCATACTCTGGACCTGGTTATTACCAAGGGGCTTTCTATTGACATATCCTCTACGGCCATACTCTGGACCTGGTTATTACCAAGGGGCTTTCTGTTGACATATCCTCTACGGCCATACTCTGGACCTGGTTATTACCAAGGGGCTTTCTGTTGACATATCCTCTACGGCCATACTCTGGACCTGGTTATTACCAAGGGGCTTTCTATTGACATATCCTCTACGGCCATACTCTGGACCTGGTTATTACCAAGGGGCTTTCTATTGACATATCCTCTACGGCCATACTCTGGACCTGGTTATTACCAAGGGGCTTTCTACTGACATATCCTCTACGGCCATACTCTGGACCTGGTTATTACCAAGGGGCTTTCTATTGACATATCCTCTACGGCCATACTCTGGACCTGGTTATTACCAAGGGGCTTTCTGTTGACATATCCTCTACGGCCATACTCTGGACCTGGTTTATTACCAAGGGGCTTTCTATTGACATATCCTCTACGGCCATACTCTGGACCTGGTTATTACCAAGGGGCTTTCTGTTGACATATCCTCTACGGCCATACTCTGGACCTGGTTATTACCAAGGGGCTTTCTGTTGACATATCCTCTACGGCCATACTCTGGACCTGGTTTATTACCAAGGGGCTTTCTGTTGACATATCCTCTACGGCCATACTCTGGACCTGCTTATTACCAAGGGGCTTTCTATTGACATATCCTCTACGGCCATACTCTGGACCTGGTTATTACCAAGGGTTCTTTCTATTGACATATCCTCTACGGCCATACTCTGGACCTGGTTATTACCAAGGGGCTTTCTGTTGACATATCCTCTACGGCCATACTCTGGACCTGGTTATTACCAAGGGGCTTTCTGTTGACATATCCTCTACGGCCATACTCTGGACCTGGTTATTACCAAGGGGCTTTCTATTGACATATCCTCTACGGCCATACTCTGGACCTGGTTATTACCAAGGGGCTTTCTATTGACATATCCTCTACGGCCATACTCTGGACCTGGTTATTACCAAGGGGCTTTCTGTTGACATATCCTCTACGGCCATACTCTGGACCTGGTTATTACCAAGGGGCTATCTGTTGACATATCCTCTACGGCCATACTCTGTACCTGGTTATTACCAAGGGGCTTTCTGTTGACATATCCTCTATGGCCATACTCTGGACCTGGTTATTACCAAGGGGCTTTCAATTGACATATCCTCTACGGCCATACTCTGGACCTGGTTTATTACCAAGGGGCTTTCTATTGACATATCCTCTACGGCCATACTCTGGACCTGGTTATTACCAAGGGCTTTCTGTTGACATATCCTCTACGGCCATACTCTGGACCTGGTTATTACCAAGGGGGCTTTCTGTTGACATATCCTCTACGGCCATACTCTGGACCTGGTTATTACCAAGGGGCTTTCTATTGACATATCCTCTCTGGCCATACTCTGGACCTGGTTATTACCAAGGGGCTTTCTATTGACATATCCTCTACGGCCATATTCTGGACCTGGGTTATTACCAAGGGGCTTTCTGTTGACATATCCTCTACGGCCATACTCTGGACCTGGTTATTACCAAGGGGCTTTCTGTTGACATATCCTCTACGGCCATACTCTGGACCTGGATTTATTACCAAGGGGCTTTCTATTGACATATCCTCTACGGCCATACTCTGGACCTGATTATTACCAAAGGGCTTTCTATTGACATATCCTCTCGGCCATACTCTGGACCTGGTTATTACCAAGGGGCTTTCTATTGACATATCCTCTACGGCCATACTCTGGACCTGGTTATTACCAAGGGGCTTTCTATTGACATATCCTCTACGGCCATACTCTGGACCTGGTTATTACCAAGGGGCTTTCTATTGACATATCCTCTACGGCCATACTCTGGACCTGGTTATTACCAAGGGGCTTTCTATTGACATATCCTCTACGGCCATACTCTGGACCTGGTTATTACCAAGGGGCTTTCTATTGACATATCCTCTATTGTTGATGTTGCTTTATCTGATCACCACTGAGGATGTTTTACTACCTTGTTGCCCATAGCAACACAGGCTAATACTGAACGCATTAAGAAACGCTGTCTGACCTCTGAAGTTGCTACAGATTTTATTGTGTATGAACAATACTCCACCACCTATTCTGCCTTCCTCTTGGGATGATTTAGTTGATAACTGTAATACCAAATTAAGAGCAACTATCGATGTCATATCTCCAGTAAAGCTGATAAATGCCCCATCCAAACGGAGAGCCCCTTGGATGAGTGAGGAAACTAATACATTTAAGAGAAATTGCAGAAAGGCAAAGCGGAAGTGGAGAAAGTCAAAGTTGTAGGTCCATTATGATATTCTGAGAGAGCAACTTGGGATATATAACAAGGCAATTAGAAATGCCAGACGAGCTCATTTTTCTAACTCAGAATCAGAATAACGGCCAGAGTGCTCTTCTCGACCATTGATGGCCTGATAAATCCGACCCCCGCAAACCCTATGTGAACTTTCCTCCACATCTAAACGTGATGAGTTTGAGGCATATTTCAGAGATAAGATAACCAACATTAGGCTGGGTATCAGTCAAGCAAGACCTGATGAGAAGTTTGATGATATGTGCCTTAGCCTACCACGCAAAGGGCCTATGGATTTATTTTCCTTGGTTGACACAGACATGCTCAGGAAAGTGATATCACAACTTAAGCCTTCTACCTGCCTTCTCAATCCTGTCCCCACCACCTTCTTCAAAACCGTTTTTAATTGCATATCTGAAGAAGTACAAGTTATTGTTAATCCCTCCCTGTTCACAGGCACTTTCCCCACTGCACTAAAAACTGCTATGGTGAAATCCCTTCTGAAGAAAAGTCATCTGGATTCTTCAGCTCTTAGCTATTTTCGGCCAATCTCCAACCTTCCATTCTTAAGCAGAATTCTGGAGAAGTTTGTGTTCTAACAGTTCTTTAAGTGTCAACTGTATTTTTGAAAAATTCCAATCTGGTTTTGGCACAGACCACAGCACAGAGACAGCCTTAGTTAGTGTTGGTAAATGATCTTAGAGCCAACACAGATGCAAAACAGCTCTCTGTCCTTAGATTTAAGTGCTACATCTACTTGGCGCCGGAGAAGATGGCTGCCGTTTTACAGCCCTCTAACCAATTGTACTATTATGTGTGTTTTTCCGCGTTATTTATAATTTATTCTGTACATAATGTTTCTGCCATCGTCTCTTATAACCAAAAAGAGCTTCTGGATATCAGGACAGCGATTACTCACCTCGTATTGGACGAAGATCTTTTCTTCAACGAGTCGGACACGAAGGATATCCTACAGACACCCGACAAGGCCCAAATCCCCGTCATTCGCAGGAGAAAGAGACAGAGATATCGTGGACGTAGGTCGGGGTGCCTTGTAAGGATCCGACAGCGAGCGAGTAAACTGCCTCTTCCATCAATCCTATTAGCCAATGTTCAATCATTTGAAAATAAATTAGATGACCTAAGAGTACGGTTATCCTACCAACGGGACATTAAAAACTGTAATATCTTACGTTTCACCGAGTCGTGGCTGAACGACGACATGGACAACATACAGCTGACGGGATATACGCTACATCGGCAGGATAGAACGGCTGACTCCGGTAAGACAAGGGGTGGCGGTCTGTGTATATTTGTAAACAACAGCTGGTGCACAAAATCAAATACTAAGGAAGTCTTGAGGTTTTGCTCGCCTGAGGTAGAGTACCTCATGATAAGCTGTAGACCACACTATTTACCAAGAGAGTTTTCATCTATATTTTTCATAGCTGTCTATTTACCACCACAAACCAATGCTGGCCTTAATATTGCACTGAATGAGCTGTATAAGGCCATAAGTGAACAGGAAAACGCTCATCCAGAGGCAGCGCTCCTAGTGGCCGGGGACTTTAATGCAGGGAACCTTAAATCCGTTCTACCTAATTTCTACCAGCATGTTAACTGTGCAACCAGAGGAAAAAAAACTCTAGACCACCTTTACTCCACACACAGAGACACATACAAAGCTCGCCCTCGCCCTCCATTTGGCAAATCTGACCATAACTCTATCCTCCTGATTCCTGCTTATAAGCAAAAACTAAAGCAGGAAGCACCAGTAACTCGGTTAATAAAAAAGTGGTCAGATGACGCAGATGCTAAGCTACAGGACTGTTTTGCTAGCACAGACTGGAACATGTTCCGGGATTCTTCAGATAGCATTGAGGAGTACACCACATCAGTCACTGGCTTCATCAATAAGTGCATCGATGACATCATCCCCACAGTGACTATACATACATACCCCAACCAGAAAACATGGATTACAGGCAACATCCGCACTGAGCTAAAGGGTAGAGCTGCCGCTTTCAAGGACCGGGACTCTAACCCGGACGCTTATAAGAAATCCCGCTATGCCCTCCGACGAGGCATCAAACAGGCAAAGAGTCAATACAGGACTAAGATTGAATCGTACTACACCGGCTCTGACGCTCCGTCGGATGTGGCAAGGCTTCAAAACTATTACAGACTACAAAGGGAAGCACAGCCGCGAGCTGCCCAGTTTACCAATAAAATGGTCTGATGGTGATGTGGATATACTCGGAATACATATCCCAAAATGAAATAAATGATCTCACTCCAATACATTTTAATAGAAAGTTAGCAAAAATAGATAAGATCTTGCTACCATGGAAAGGTAAATACCTGTCAATTTGTGGAAAAATCACCCTGATCAACTCTTTAGTATTATCCCAGTTTACCTATTTGCTTATGGTCTTGCCTACGCCTAGCGAACAGTTTTTTAAATTATATGAGAAAAAATATTCCATTTTATTTGGAACGGCAAGCCAGACAAAATTAAACGGGCCTATTTATATAATGAATATGAAGAAATTATTAAATATTAAAGCATTAGACCTATCACTAAAAGCTTCAGTCATACAAAAGTTATACTTAAATCCGAATTGGGGGCGGCACACAATTGGCCCAGCGTCGTCCCAGGGTAGGGGAGGGTGGCCGGCAGGGATGTAGCTCAGTTGGTAGAGCATGGCGTTTGCAACACCAGGGTTGTGGGTTCGATTCCCACGGGGGGGCCAGTATGAAAAAAAAAAAAAAAAATGTATGTTCGATTCCAGTATGAAAAAAATTAATAATAATAATAATGTATGCACTCACTAACTGTAAGTCGCTCTGGATAAGAGCATCTGCTAAATGACTAAAATATAAATGTAAATGTAATTGGTTCTCTAGCAAATTAGTAAGATTGTCATCTGAATAAAGGGAAAAAGGCCATTCTTGAAAAATGGGTGAGACAATCTCTCACTTTCAGTTATTTGAAAAGGAAATAATCTCCCAAATATCACTATTTCTAAAACAAGCCATAGAAAGTTGGTTGCAATTTCAATTTAATCCTCCAGAAACGACATAACAAATAATGCAACAAATATTGTGGTTAAACTCAAATATACTAATTGATAAAAAAACGTTTTTTTTGACAAAATGTTTTAAAAAGGTATCATCTTCATAAATGATACCATAGGGGTAGGAATGGTGGAGTTATGTCACACATGCAGCTAACAAAAACATATGGAAATGTCTGTTCTACCCAAAATTACAACCAAATAATTGCAGCATTACCGCAAAAGTGGAAGAGGAAAGTGGAAGGGGGAGAAAGTAAGGAACTTGTCTGTCGGCATTAAAGACCAAAATTGGTTAAAGAAAACTGTGATGAATAAAAAAGTATACCAGTTTCATTTAAGGACCAAAGGATTGACAGCCGTCCCATATAGATGGCAAAATAGTTGGGAAGAGATCTTTGACGTACCGATCCAATGGCATAGTGTTTATGAACTGATACGAAAAACGACAACGGATTCAAAACTTAGAATTGTTCAATTTAAATTATTATATACAATTCTTGCTACCAATAGAATGTTATTTATATTGGGGATACAATCTTCCCAGCTCTGCAGATTTTGCTGTGAAGAGACAGAATCATTAGATCATTTGTTTTGGTTCTGTCCATTTGTAGCTTGTTTTTGGACACAGGTCTAGGAATGGCTAAAGGATTGCAATATTTACGTGTAGCTAACCCTGCAGATAGCATTACTGGGTGATCTGAAAAGACATAGTCAATCGATCAATAATATAATAATACTTTTAGCAAAAATGTTTATTTTCAATTTACAATCTGTAGAAACAATGAGAATAGAAAGGTTCAGAACTTTTGTAAAACATCACAGTACGGTTGAAATATATATGGCAAATAGAAATCCAATATGGATGGTGTTAAGAGATAGATGGGAGGTGTTGAATGGAGTTGAAGGATGGGACTAATAACAACTAACAACAACTAATAACAAGATAACTCATGTAAAGCATACTGTGTCCATAATACGTATTTAGGTTGTAGGTTGAGAGCTTTTGGGAAAGAGCACAGTTAGAAAGATACGGCATATAGAAGCAAACCAGATGGACATCATGAAAATGATCAGAGAGGTTGAGAGTAGAGGAAGTTCAGGAGTAAAATAGAATTATTGTCAAATTGACTGTGTCCATAAAATGTATATAGTATGTATAAGCTGGAAGTAGAGGCCTAAGCATTGTTGTTCACTAGTTTACTCCAATTAGGGAAGGGGTGGTGGGGTTGAAAATCATATTTTATGATTTTTAAGTAATTAATTTGCACACAGACTGGACTGGATCCACCTGGAACTAAACACAGGCAAGATAGAGGATATTAACACAGACTGGACTGGATCCACCTGGAACTAAACACAGGAGAGAGAGAGGATATTAACACAGACTGGACCAGATCCACCTGGAACTAAACACAGGAGAGAGAGAGGATATTAACACAGACTGGACTGGATCCATCTGGAACTAAACACAGGAGAGAGAGAGGATGTTAACACAGACTGGACTGGATCCACCTGGAACTAAACACAGGAGAGAGAGAGGATATTAATACAGACTGGACCAGATCCAATTGGAACTAAACACAGGAGAGAGAGGATATTAACACAGACTGGACTGGATCCACCTGGAACTAAACACAGGAGAGAGAGGATATTAACACAGACTGGACTGGATCCACCTGGAACTAAACACAGGAGAGAGAGAGGATATTAACACAGACTGGACTGGATCCACCTGGAACTAAACACAGGAGAGAGAGAGGATATTAACACAGACTGGACCAGATCCACCTGGAACTAATCACATGAGAGAGAGAGGATATTAACACAGACTGGACTGGATCAATCTGGAACTAAACACAGGAGAGAGAGAGGATATTAACACAGACTGGACTGGATCCACCTGGAACTAAACACAGGAGAGAGAGGATATTAACACAGACTGGACCAGATCCACTTGGAACTAAACACAGGAGAGAGAGGATATTAACACAGACTGGACTGGATCCACCTGGAACTAAACACAGGAGAGAGAGGATATTAACACAGACTGGACTGGATCCACCTGGAACTAAACACAGGAGAGAGAGAGGATATTAATACAGACTGGACCAGATCCACCTGGAACTAAACACAGGAGAGAGAGGATATTAACACAGACTGGACTGGATCCACCTGGAACTAAACACAGGAGAGAGAGGATATTAACACAGACTGGACTGGATCCACCTGGAACTAAACACAGGAGAGAGAGAGGATATTAACACAGACTGGACTGGATCCATCTAGAACTAAACACAGGAGAGAGAGAGGATATTAATACAGACTGGACCAGATCCACCTGGAACTAAACACAGGAGAGAGAGGATATTAACACAGACTGGACTGGATCCACCTGGAACTAAACACAGGAGAGAGAGAGGGATATTAATACAGACTGGACCAGATCCACCTGGAACTAAACACAGGAGAGAGAGAGGATATTAACACAGATTGGACCAGATCCACCTGGAACTAAACACAGGAGAGAGAGGATATTAACACAGACTGGACTGGATCCACCTGGAACTAAACACAGGAGAGAGAGGATATTAACACAGACTGGACTGGATCCACCTGGAACTAAACACAAGCAAGAGAGAGGATATTAACACAGACTGGACTGGATCCACCTGGAACTAAACACAGGAGAGAGAGAGGATATTAACACAGACTGGACTGGATCCACCTGGAACTAAACACAGGAGAGAGAGAGGATATTAACACAGACTGGACTGGATCCAACTGGAACTAAACACAGGAGAGAGAGAGGATATTAACACAGACTGGACCAGATCCACCTGGAACTAAACACATGAGAGAGAGAGGATATTAACACAGACTGGACTGGATCAATCTGGAACTAAACACAGGAGAGAGAGGGGATATTAACACAGACTGGACTGGATCCACCTGGAACTAAACACAGGAGAGAGAGGATATTAACACAGACTGGACCAGATCCACCTGGAACTAAACACAGGAGAGAGAGAGGATATTAACACAGACTGGACTGGATCCACCTGGAACTAAACACAGGAGAGAGAGGATATTAACACAGACTGGACTGGATCCACCTGGAACTAAACACAGGAGAGAGAGAGGATATTAACACAGACTGGACCAGATCCACCTGGAACTAAACACAGGAGAGAGAGGATATTAACACAGACTGGACTGGATCCACCTGGAACTAAACACAGGAGAGAGAGGATATTAACACAGACTGGACTGGATCCACTTGGAACTAAACACAGGAGAGAGAGGATATTAACACAGACTGGACTGGATCCACCTGGAACTAAACACAGGAGAGAGAGAGGATATTAACACAGACTGGACTGGATCCACCTGGAACTAAACACAGGAGAGAGAGAGGATATTAACACAGACTGGACTGGATCCACCTGGAACTAAACACAGGAGAGAGAGGATATTAACACAGACTGGACTGGATCCACCTGGAACTAAACACAGGAGAGAGAGAGGATATTAACACAGACTGGACTGGATCCATCTAGAACTAAACACAGGAGAGAGAGAGGATATTAATACAGACTGGACCAGATCCACCTGGAACTAAACACAGGAGAGAGAGGATATTAACACAGACTGGACTGGATCCACCTGGAACTAAACACAGGAGAGAGAGAGGATATTAATACAGACTGGACCAGATCCACCTGGAACTAAACACAGGAGAGAGAGAGGATATTAACACAGATTGGACCAGATCCACCTGGAACTAAACACAGGAGAGAGAGGATATTAACACAGACTGGACTGGATCCACCTGGAACTAAACACAGGAGAGAGAGGATATTAACACAGACTGGACTGGATCCACCTGGAACTAAACACAAGCACGAGAGAGGATATTAACACAGACTGGACTGGATCCACCTGGAACTAAACACAGGAGAGAGAGAGGATATTAACACAGACTGGACTGGATCCACCTGGAACTAAACACAGGAGAGAGAGAGGGATATTAACACAGACTGGACTGGATCCACCTGGAACTAAACACAGGAGAGAGAGGATATTAACACAGACTGGACCAGATCCACCTGGAACTAAACACATGAGAGAGAGAGGATATTAACACAGACTGGACTGGATCAATCTGGAACTAAACACAGGAGAGAGAGGGGGATATTAACACAGACTGGACTGGATCCACCTGGAACTAAACACAGGAGAGAGAGGATATTAACACAGACTGGACCAGATCCACCTGGAACTAAACACAGGAGAGAGAGAGAGGATATTAACACAGACTGGACTGGATCCACCTGGAACTAAACACAGGAGAGAGAGAGGATATTAACACAGACTGGACTGGATCCACCTGGAACTAAACACAGGAGAGAGAGAGGATATTAACACAGACTGGACTGGATCCACCTGGAACTAAACACAGGAGAGAGAGAGGATATTAACACAGACTGGACTGGATCCACCTGGAACTAAACACAGGAGAGAGAGAGGATATTAACACAGACTGGACTGGATCCACCTGGAACTAAACACAGGAGAGAGAGGATATTAACACAGACTGGACTGGATCCACCTGGAACTAAACACAGGAGAGAGAGAGGATATTAACACAGACTGGACTGGATCCACCTGGAACTAAACACAGGAGAGAGAGGATATTAACACAGACTGGACTGGATCCACCTGGAACTAAACACAGGAGAGAGAGAGGATATTAACACAGACGGGACTGGATCCACCTGGAACTAAACACAGGAGAGAGAGAGGATATTAACACAGACTGGACTGGATCCACCTGGAACTAAACACAGGAGAGAGAGGATATTAACAAAGACTGGACTGGATCCACCTGGAACTAAACACAGGAGAGAGAGGATATTAACACAGACTGGACTGGATCCACCTGGAACTAAACACAGGAGAGAGAGAGGATATTAACACAGACTGGACTGGATCCACCTGGAACTAAACACAGGCAAGAGAGAGGATATTAACACAGACTGGACCAGATCCACCTGGAACTAAACACAGGAGAGAGAGAGGATATTAACACAGACTGGACTGGATGCACCTGGAACTAAACACAGTAGAGAGAGGATATTAACACAGACTGGACTGGATCCACCTGGAACTAAACACAGGCAAGAGAGAGGATATTAACACAGACTGGACTGGATCCACCTGGAACTAAACACAGGAGAGAGAGAGGATATTAACACAGACTGGACTGGATCCACCTGGAACTAAACACAGGAGAGAGAGAGGATATTAACACAGACTGGACCAGATCCACCTGGAACTAACCACAGGAGAGAGAGAGGATATTAACACAGACTGGACCAGTATTATAGTACCTGTGGTGTTGAATACTCATAATACATGAGCTGTATCTTATAGTGTTATACAGTATTATAGTACCTGTGGTGTTGGAGGTCTTCACTGCAGAGTAGACTGGATCATCTCCTGGAGACTTCTCTGGAGGAGACGAGACAATGGGTTAAAAACAGAAACACATTGTACTGTGTGTGTGTGTGTGTGTGTGTGTGTGTGTGTGTGTGTGTGTGTGTGTGTCTGTGTGTGTGTGTGTGTGTGTGTGTGTGTGTGTGTGTGTGTGTGTGTGTGTGTGTGTGTGTGTGTGTGTGTGTGTGTGTGTGTGTGTGTGTGTGTGTGTGTGTGTGTGTGTGTGTGTGTGTGTGTGTGTGTGTGTGTGTGTGTGTGTGTGTGTGAGAGTGTACCTCTCCTTCTCCTGGGTTCTGGGTCCTGTAGTAGTGCAGTTGTGTTTTTTATCGTCTGTCTGTAAATAGCCTGTAAATACCCTATTTTTCGTACATATTTCCCTATCAGACTTTTTCATCCTTCTACAAGATATACTTTCCTGCAACCCGCCTCACTCAATGTGGAACGGATTCTATTATTGACTTACCTTTATCTAGAATCTAGAATCTCCAGTTGAAACTAGCTAGCCAGCTAACTAGCTACTTGCTATTTGCTATTAGCCTCAGCTAGCGGTGTTTCACCCAGGACATTGGTTTTTTTTTCTGCGGGATTAATTTTAATCACTGGACATTGATCACCGGATATTCGGCCAGTCTGCACAGCGCGTTATCGACCCAGAACATATCAGTTTTTCCGCCTGAATCACTGGACCTTTAACTCCGGATTTCATCGCTGCCAGCTTCAACAAAACGGACGCTGTGGTCTGGCTAATCAAATCATCCTGAGCTAGGCCCATCGCCCATCTCCCGGCTATCTACCTCTCTGTCAACCGGACGGGACCACCTAGTGTTGACAAGGAGCCCCGCCGATCCTACAGGACTGGTCTGCGGACGAAATCGTCTGATGTGGTTACGACGTTAACCACGAAGATTCCATCCATCTGCTAGCCCTGGCCCGCTAGCACACGCTAGCCGTGGCCTCTTACTAGTGCTTCACCACCGGACCTTATGATAACTCAGCTATACAGCTGATATCTGCTGGACTGTTCCTTTTTACGGTACTACATCCTGTTTATGTTTAGCCTCAGCCCAAACATGGTTAGTTTATTGTTGTTTCGGTTATTTGTAATTGTACTATATCACTGTAGACCCCCCAGCCTAGCTAAACCTGCATTAGATAGCTCCTTTGCACCTCCCCCTATACACGCGGAGACCGACTCAATTGATGACTCTACCGATGCTATCTCTTTCATCGTTACCCAACGCTTAGGGTTACCTCCACTTTACTCATATCCTTCCATATCCTTGTCTGTACATAATGCCCTGAATCTTTTCTATAACACCCGGAAATCTGCCCCCTTTATTCTATGTACCCAACGCACTAGAAGACCAGTTCTTAAAGCCTTTAGCCGTATCCTTATTCTAGTCCTCCTCTGTTCCTCTGGTGATGTAGAGGCTAACCCAGGCCCTGCAGTCCTCAGTATCACTCCTACTCCCCAGGCGCTATCATTTGATGACTTCTGTAATCGCAAAGTCTTGGTTTCTTGCACATAAATATCAGAAGTCTACTTCCTAAGTTTGAGTTATTCACTGCGTTAGCACACTCTGCCAACCCTGATGTTCTAGCAGTGTCTGAATCCTGGCTCAGGAAGGCCACCAAAAATTCTGAAATTTCCATCCCCAACTATAACATTTTCCGTCTAGATAGAACTGCCAAAGGGGGTGGAGTTGCAATCTACTGTAGAGATAGCCTGCAGAGCTCTATCATACTATCCAGGTCTGTGCCCAAACAGTTTGAGCTTCTACTTCTAAAAATCCACCTTTCCAGAAATAAGTCTCTCACTGTTGCCGCTTGCTACAGACCCCCTCAGCCCCCCAGCTGTGCCCTGGACACCATATGTGAATTGATTGCCCCCCATTTATCCTCAGAGTTTGTACTGCTTGGTGACCTAAATTGGGATATGCTTAATACCCCAGCCATCCTACAATCCAAGCTAGATGCCCTCAACCTCACGCAAATTATCAACGAACCTACCAGGTACAACCCTAAATCCGTAAATATGGGTACCCTCATAGATATCATCCTGACTAACATACCCTCTAAATACACCTCAGCTGTCTTCAACCAGGATCTCAGCGATCACTGCCTTATTGCCTGCGTCCGTAACGGGTCCGCGGTCAAACGACCACCCTCATCACTGTCAAACGCTCCCCTAAAACACTTTAGCGAGGAGGCCTTCCTAATTGACCTGGCCCAGGTATCCTGGATGGATATAGATCTCATTCCGTCAGTAGAGGATGCCTGGTTGTTCCTTAAAAGTAATTTCCTCTCAATCTTAAATAAACATGCCCCATTCAAAAAATACAGAACTAAGAACCGATATAGCCCCTGGTTCTCCTCAGACTTGACTGCCCTTGACCAGCACAAAAACATCCTGTGGCGTACAGCATTAGCATCAAATAGCCCCGCGATATGCAACTTTTCAGGGAAGTTAGGAACCAATATACACAAGCAGTCAGGAAAGCAAAGGCTAACTTTTTCAAACAGAAATTTGCATCCTGTAGCACTAACTCCAAAAAGTTTTGGGACACTGTAAAGTCCATGGAGAATAAGAGCACTTCCTCCCAGCTGCCCACTGCACTGAGGCTAGGAAACACTATCACCACCGATAAATCTACAATAATCGAGAATTTCAACAAGCATTTTGCTACAGCTGGCCATGCTTTCCATCTGGCTACCACTAACCCGGCCACCAACTCTGCACCCTCTGCTGCAACTTGCCCATGCCCTCCCCGCTTCTCCTTCACACAAATTCAGACAGCTGATGTTTTGAAAGCGCTGCTAAATCTGGACCCCTACAAATCAGCTGGGCTAGACAATCTGGACCCTTTCTTTCTAAAACTAGCCGCAAATTGTCGCTACCCCTATTACTAGTCTGTTCAACCTCTCTTTCATAACGTCTGAGATCCCCAGAGATTGGAAAGCTGCCGCGGTCATCCCCCTCTTCAAAGGGGGTGACACTCTAGATCCAAATTGCTACAGACCTATATCCATCCTGCCCTGCCGTTTCGAAAGTATTCGAAAGCCAAGTTAACAAACAGATAATTGACCATTTCGAATACCACCGTACCTTCTCCGCTATGCAATCCGGTTTCCGAGCTGGTCACGGGTGCACTTCAGCCACGCTCAAGGTCCTAAACGATATTATAACGCGATTGATAATAGACAGTACTGTGCAGCCGTCTTCATCGACCTGGCCAAGGCTTTCGACTCTGTCAACCACCGCATTCTTATTGGCAGACTAAATAGCCTTGGTTTCTCAAATGACTGCCTCGCCTGGTTCACCAACTACTTCTCAGATAGAGTTCAGTGTGTCAAATCGGAGGGCCTGTTGTCTGGACCTATGGCAGTCTCTATGGGGGTGCCACAGGGTTCAATTCTTGGGCCGACACTTTTCTCCGTGTATATCAATGATGTCGCTCTTGCTGCTGGTGACTCTCAGATCCACCTCACGCAGACGACACCATTTTGTATACATCTGGCCCTTCATTGGACACTGTGTTAACAAACCTCCAAACGAGCTTCAATGCCATACAACAATCCTTCAGTAGCCTCCAACTGCTATTAAACACTAGTAAAACTAAATGCATGCTTTTCAATCGAACGCTGCTGGCACCCGCCCACCCGACTAGAATCACCACTCTCGACGGGTCTGACCTAGAGTATGTGGACAACTACAAATACCTAGGTGTCTGGTTAGACTGTAAACTCAACTTCCAGACTCACATAAAGAATCTCCAATCCAAAGTTAAATCTAGAATCGGCTTCCTATTTCGCAACAAAGCCTCCTTCACTCATGCTGCCAAACATGCCCTTGTAAAACTGACTATCCTACCGATCCTTGACTTCGGCGATGTCATTTACAAAATAGCCTCCAACACTCTACTCAGCAAATTGGATGTAGTCTATCACAGTGCCATCCGTTTTGTCTCCAAAGCCCCATACACTACCCACCACTGTGACCTGTACGCTCTTGTTGGCTGGTCCTCACTACATGTTCGTCGTCAAACCCACTGGCTCCAGGCCATCTATAAATCACTGCTAGGCAAATCCCCGCCTTATCTTAGCTCATTGGTCACCATAGCAGCACCCACCCGTAGTCTGCGCTCCAGCAGGTATATCTCACTGGTCATTCCCAAAGCCAACACCTCCTTTGGCGCCATTCCTTCCAGTTCTCTGCTGCCAATGACTGGAACGAATTGCAAAAATCTCTGAAGCTGGAGACTCTTATCTCCCTCAATAACTTTAAGCATCAGTTGTCAGAGCACCTTACCGATCACTGCACCTGTACACAGCCCATCTGAAATTAGCCCACCCAACTACCTCATCCCTATATTGTTATTTATTTTGCTCATTTGCACCCCAGTATCTCTATTTGCACATAATCTCTTGCACATCTAGCATTCCAGTGTTAATACTATTGTAATTATTCTGCACTATAGCCTATTTATTGCCTTACCTCCATAACTTGCTACATTTGCACACACTGTATATATATTTTCTGTTGTATTTCTGACTTTATGTTTTTTACCCCATATGTAACTCTGTGTTGTTGTTTTATTGCACTACTATGCTTTATCTTGGCCAGGTCGCAGTTGTAAATGAGAACCTGTTCTCAACTGGCTTACCTGGTTAAATAAAGGTGAAATAAAAAAAATAAAAAACGTCAGCATACGTAACATCTCTGGGTTCAGCTGCTACATCTTTGTTCCTCTTGCAGAACAGGACCAGTAGAATGATCAGAGAGATGGAGAGAGCAGCCACCAACCCATACACAGACAGAGGGAGGAGGAGAGAGGGGGAGGAGGCAGAGCCCCTATCTTCACAAACACAAGAGGAAACAACACAGTAAATAGTTATTTTCAAACTGTAATCTGATTAATATTATCTTAGACATATTTATTACTTCTAATGACCAAGCAGTTGGCAGATTAATATTATTTTAGACATAATGGTGGGGTGGGGCACTTGGCAGAGATTATTAGAACACAGGTTATTATGAACATAATGTCTCACCTGTCACAGTCATCACAGTCATCCAGCTCTCTGGTGATTCTCCTTCAGAGTTGGTACACTTGTAGATTCCTTCATCTGACTTGGATACTGCAGGGATGTTCATCTCTCCTGTAGTCTCAGTCCTGATGAGGGATCCATATTTGTAGAAATCAGCTGTGAGGTTAGAGGGAGTTCCCTGATATCTGCAGCGTAGAGTCACTGAATCTCCCTCAGTCAGAGGAAGGGCAGGGCTCTCCAGGATCACAGCACCAGCTGTATATAATATATAAACATCATATATAAACAGGTCTCTCCAGGATCACAGCACCAGCTGTATATAATATATAAACATCATATATAAACAGGTCTCTCCAGGATCACAGCACAAGCTGTATATAATATATAAACATCATATATAAACAGGTCTCTCCAGGATCACAGCACCAGCTGTATATAATATATAAACATCATATATAAACAGGTCTCTCCAGGATCACAGCACCAGCTGTATATAATATATAAACATCATATATAAACAGGTCTCTCCAGGATCACAGCACCAGCTGTATATAATATATAAACAGGTCTCTCCAGGATCACAGCACCAGCTGTATATAATATATAAACATCATATATAAACAGGTCTCTCCAGGATCACAGCACCAGCTGTATATAATATATAAACATCATATATAAACAGGTCTCTCCAGGATCACAGCACCAGCTGTATATAATATATAAACATCATATATAAACAGGTCTCTCCAGGATCACAGCACCAGCTGTATATAATATATAAACATCATATATAAACAGGTCTCTCCAGGATCACAGCACCAGCTGTATATAATATATAAACATCATATATAAACAGGTCTCTCCAGGATCACAGCACCAGCTGTATATAATATATAAACAGGTCTCTCCAGGATCACAGCACCAGCTGTATATAATATATAAACATCATATATAAACAGGTCTCTCCAGGATCACATCACCAGCTGTATATAATATATAAACATCATATATAAACAGGTCTCTCCAGGATCACAGCACCAGCTGTATATAATATATAAACATCATATATAAACAGGTCTCTCCAGGATCACAGCACCAGCTGTATATAATATATAAACATCATATATAAACAGGTCTCTCCAGGTTCACAGCACCAGCTGTATATAATATATAAACATCATATATAAACAGGTCTCTCCAGGATCACAGCACCAGCTGTATATAATATATAAACATCATATATAAACAGGTCTCTCCAGGATCACAGCACCAGCTGTATATAATATATAAACATCATATATAAACAGGTCTCTCCAGGATCACAGCACCAGCTGTATATAATATATAAACATCATATATAAACAGGTCTCTCCAGGATCACAGCACCAGTGTCACGATCGTCGTAATGAACAGACCAAGGCGCAGCGTGATGAACGAACATGTTTAACTTTATTATCTTTAGTGATAATAGAACACAATCAACAAAACAAGAAACGACTCGTGAAGTCCACGGTAACAATGACCGAACACGGAACAAGAACCCACAAACACAAAGGGAAAATAGACAGTATAAATATGGCTCCCAATCAGAGACAACCAACGACAGCTGACACTCGTTGCCTCTGATTGGGAGTCACTCTAGCCAACATAGAAATAAACACACCAGAATACCAACATATAAATAAACACATAGAATGAACACACCTTGGCTCAACAACTAGAGTCCCAGAGCCAGGGTGTGACAGTACCCCCCCCTAAAGGCGCGGACTAAGACCGCGCCTCAACTTGAACAAAACAGGGGAGGGCTGGGCGGGCATACCTCCTCGGCGGCGGTTCTGGCTCCGGCCTTGACCACCACCCTCCAATACACCCCCCATAGCGCCCCTGGTCCAGTCTGGCCCCGCCGGCTGGAGCTGAACTGGACTTAGCAGGAGCGGTTAGCTTCAGCTCCATAGTGGAGCAGTTGACCGGTACCTTACCAGGCACCGGTGACCCAGGCACGGGTTGTGCTGGACTGACGACGCGCACCCCTGGCTTGGTGCGTGGAGGAGGAACGGGCCTTACCAGGCTGACGACGCCACCCTGGCTTGGGTGCGTGGAGGAGGAACGGGCCATACCGGGCTGACGACTCGCACCCCTGGCTTAGTGCGTGAGGAGGAACGGGCCTTACCAGGCTGACGACTCGCACCCCCTGGCTTGGTGCGTGGAGGAGGGACGGGCCTTACCAGGCTGACGACTCGCACCCCTGGCTTGGTGCGTGGAGGAGGAACGGGCCTTACCAGGCTGACGACGCGCACCCCTGGCTTGGTGCGTGGAGGAGAACGGGCCTTACCAGGCTGGGACGACTCGCACCCTGGCTTAGTGCGTGGAGGAGGAACGGGCCTTACCAGGCTGACGTCTCGCACCCCTGGCTTAGTGCGAGTGGCAGGAACAGGCCGGGCCGGGCTGGCGACGCGCACCGTAGACTTGGTGCGAGGGGCAGGAACAGGCCGGGCCGGGCTGGCGGTCGCATCCGTATACTTGGTGCGAGTGGCAGGAACAGGCCGGGCCGGGCTGGCGACGCGCAGCGTATACTTGGTGCGAGTGGCAGGAACAGACCGGGCCGGGCTGGCGACGCACACCGTAGACTTGGTGCGTGGAGCAGGGACAGGCCGGACTGGGCTGGCGACGCACACCGTAGGCTTGGTGCGTGGAGCAGGGACAGGCCGGACCGGGCTGGCGACGCACACCATAGGCTTGGTGCGTGGAGCAGGGACAGGCCGGACCGGGCTGGCGACGCACACCGTAGGCTTGGTGCGTGGAGCAGGGACTGGCCGGACTGGGCTGGCGACGCACACCGTAGGCTTGGTGCGTGGAGCAGGGACAGGCCGAACCGGGCTGTGGAGACGGATAGGAGACCTGGAGTGAAGAGCGGCCACAACCCGTCCTGGCTGAATGCCTACCCTCACACACTCTGTGTGAGGCATCCGCACAGGACGTACAGGGCGGTGTATCCGTAACCTGGTGGCCTTCTGAATCCGCCCCTTTTTTGCCTCCGTCAGCCCCGTCGTCCATGCCGTGTGCCCCCCCCTAAACATTTTCTGGGGTTGCCTCTCGCCTGTCCGACGTTGACCCGTTTGGCGCCGCTGCTCCTCTCTACGGCGCGCCTCCACCGTCTCTTCTCCCGGCGCTTCCTCCCATGTCCAGCCCAAGAGCTGCCCCTGGACACGCTGCTTGGTCGTTGCATGGTGGGTTCTTCTGTCACGATCGTCGTAATGAACAGACCAAGGCGCAGCGTGATGAACGAACATGTTTAACTTTATTATCTTTAGTGATAATAGACACAATAAACAAAACAAGAAACTACTCGTGAAGTCCACGGTAACAATGACCGAACACGGAACAAGAACCCACAAACACAAAGGGAAAATAGACAGTATAAATATGGCTCCCAATCAGAGACAACCAACGACAGCTGACACTCGTTGCCTCTGATTGGGAGTCACTCTAGCCAACATAGAAATAAACACACCAGAATTACCAACATAGAATCTAACACATAGAATGAACACACCCTGGCTCAACATATAGAGTCCCAGAGCCAGGGTGTGACAACCAGCTGTATATAATATATAAACATCATATATAAACAGGTCTCTCCAGGATCACAGCACCATCTGTATATAATATATAAACATCATATATAAACAGGTCTCTCCAGGATCACAGCACCAGCTGTATATAATATATAAACATCATATATAAACAGGTCTCTCCAGGATCACAGCACCATCTGTATATAATATATAAACATCATATATAAACAGGTCTCTCCAGGATCACAGCACCAGCTGTATATAATATATAAACATCATATATAAACAGGTCTCTCCAGGATCACAGCACCAGCTGTATATAATATATAAACATCATATATAAACAGGTCTCTCCAGGATCACAGCACCAGCTGTATATAATATATAAACATCATATATAAACAGGTCTCTCCAGGATCACAGCACCAGCTGTATATAATATATAAACATCATATATAAACAGGTCTCTCCAGGATCACAGCACCAGCTGTATATAATATATATATAAACATCATATATAAACATAACATCAGCTATCTGAAACCAGATGAACCATTAAACACTATAATGTTAGTAGATGGTGTTTGTGGACATACCATGTACTGTGATGTTGACAGCATTGCTGTGTTCTCCAGACCCAGACTCACACCAGTACACTCCACTGTCTGATGATATTAGTAACACGTTGCATGAAGACCCTTGTTGTTTTCCCCAGTCAGTATTACACTCTGAAAGGATTCCTCTCTCTGGGTTCCTCACCACTCTCCATCCAGCAGAGTTCCCCTGAACCTCACAGCTCAGAGAGACACGCTCATATTCAAAGAACTGAGATCTGTCAGGATTGACACTCAGAGAGGCTGGAAGAGAGAGATCAGAGAGTAAGAGAGAGAGAGAAAGAGAGAGAGAATGGAGAGAGAGAGCGAGAAAGAGAGCGTTATTAACAGAGCGAGAAGGTCATGAGAAGATGAGCTCCTGAATCTTTCAGCATTTATTTATTTATTTAAATACAAGGACATATACAACTATACATGTATTCATATATATGTATATTATGTATATTATATTCAACTGTACAGGATACTACCCTCCACAACATAACCTTCACTCCAAATCAAAACTTGAAACCAACTAACAAGATTTTGGACAAAATTACCTGGAAGGGTTAGAGACTAAGCAAATACGTTTGGAAGAAGGTACTCTGGTCAGATGAGACTACAACTGAGCTTTTTGGCCATCAAGGAAAATGCTATGTCTGGCTAAAATCCAACACCTCTCATCACCCCGAGAACACCATCCCCACAGTGACACATGGTGGTGGCAGCATCATGCTGTGGGGATGTTTTTCATCGGCAGGGACTGGGAAACTGGTCAGAATTGAAGGAATGATGGATGGCGCTAAATACAGGGAAATTCAACATTCACAAGGCCACAGGGCCAGACAGATTACCAGGATGTGTACTCAGAGCGTGAGTGGACCAACTGGTAAGTGTATTCAATAACATTTTCAACCTCTCCCTGACCAAGTGTAATACCTACATGTTTCAAGCAGACCACCATAGTCCCCGTGCCCAAGGACACTAAGGTAACCTGCCTAAATGACTACCGCCCCGTAGCACTCACGTCGGTAGCCATGAAGTGCTTTGAAAGGCTGGTCATGGCTCACATCAACACCATCATCCCGGAAAACCTAGACCCACTCCAATTCGCATACCGCCCCAACAGATCCAAAGATTACGCAATTTCAAATGCACTCCACACTGCCCTTTCCCGCCTGGACAAAAGGAACACCTATGTGAGAATGCGGTTAATTGACAACAGCTCAGCGTTCAACACCATAGTGCCCACAAAGCTCACCACTAAGCTAAGGACCCTGGGACTAAACACATCCCTCTGCAGCTGGATCCTGGACTTCCTGACAGGCCACCCCCAGGTGGTAAGGGTAGGCAACAACACAACTGCCACGCTGATCCTCAACATGGGGGCTCCTCAAGGGTATGTGCTTAGTCCCCTCCTGTACTCCCTGTTCACCCATGACTGCTTGGCCAAGCATGACTCCAACACCATAATTAAGTTTGCTGACGACACAACAGTGGT
>NW_025535398.1:0-99971 GCF_020615455.1 Coregonus clupeaformis | reverse complement strand
ACATCAGGCAATTTTGAGAAAAAAACACTTTAAATCAGAGTTGTCTCGAGATGCTATGCATATTCATGGTCTGAGCTTAGCATAGCATCTCTCAATTCTGTACTTAATCCTTCTAATATTATTTTATTATCCACTAATCAAATAACGCGGCCGGCCAACACTCCCTGCCCCAACCTCTATTCGTTCGGAGCTTATCTTTCGTTGTTCATAATCTTTGCTACAGTGCACTCCTCCTCACACCCTCCAAAAAGAGGCATGACCCTACAATTTTTCTAGTTAGTGAGAACACTCCGGGACGGCAATGTTAAAAAGTCATCTTTATATGTTTTTACTTGGCTTAAATTAGTTTTATAATTGACTAAAACAAGCCTTAAAAAATAATGGGGTAACCATAGTATCAGGACAAGACCAGATCAGACGGTTCGAATCACAGATGTTTATACCAAAACAGGGGGCAGGCAAAAGGACAGGTCAAGGGCAGGCACGGGAGTCTGTAATCCAGGGCAGAGTCACAAAGGTACAGAACGGCAGGCAGGGTCAGGGCAGGCGGAATGGTCAGAAATCCAAGGCAGCGCTATAAACAGGTACAGAACGGCAGGCAGACTCAGACTAGAAAACGCAACTAGAAAAACTCACACGGGGAAAACACGCTGGTAAGACTTGACGGGACAAGACAAACTGGCAACAGACAAACAGAAAACACTGGTATAAATGGGACAAATGGGAGACACCTGGTGGGGAGTGGAGACAAACACAAGACAGTTGGAAGCAGATCAGGGCGTGACACATACAGTGGGGAGAACAAGTATTTGATACACTGCCGATTTTCAGGTTTTCCAACTTACAAAGCATGTAGAGGTCTGTAATTTTTATCATAGGATACACTTCAACTGTGAGAGACGGAATCTAAAACAAAAATCCAGAAAATCACATTGTATGATTTTAAGTAATTAATTTGCATTTCATTGCATGACATAAGTATTTGATCACCTACCAACCAGTAAGAATTCCGGCTCTCACAGACCTGTTAGTTTTTCTTTAAAAAGCCCTCCTGTTCTCCACTCATTACCTTTATTAACTGCACCTGTTTGAACTCGTTACCTGTATAAAAGACACCTGTCCACACACTAAATCAAACACACTCCAACCTCTCCACAATGGCTGGCCAAGACCAGAGAGCTGTGTAAGGACATCAGGGATAAAATTGTAGACCTGCACAAGGCTGGGCTGGGCTACAGGACAATAGGCAAGCAGCTTGGTGAGAAGGAAAACAACTGTTGGCGCAATTATTAGAAAATGGAAGAAGTTCAAGATGACGGTTTACTTGTGTCATGCACAAAGTAGATGTCCTAACCGACTTGCCAAAACTATAGTTTGTTAACAAGAAATTTGTGGAGTGTTTGAAAAACGAGTTTTAATGGCTCCAACCTAAGTGTATGTAAACATCTGACTCCGATCATGCATGCTTAGTCAAGTTAGAGATGATTCTGAAGTATTTTCCTCCTAAGTCATGGAACTGGGTGACGTCAACAGTGTTGTTCAGGTAAGGACAGAGACCTCTATCCAGGACCTGTGTAATAACTGCCAGAAAAGATGGTCTGAACTCAGCAATAGACACCCACAAAGATGGCCCACAATAGACAACCACATACCACAACCATAGACACTTCCACAGCATTTGATTAAGGCAGCGCTGCTCCAGTGGTCTCAGGAGTCCCTCACAGGTTAAAGGGGCCATCTGGGAGCCGCCCACTGAGAGAAGACCCAGGACAACAGTGACGCACATCGCCAGCATCATACAGTATCTCAATATGTCTCATTATAATGTCTCAACCCACTGGGCACGCACTGGCTGAATCAATGTTGTTTCAACTAGTTTGTCAACGTATTGTGACGTGATATCAACGTGGAAAATACATTGGATTTGAAAAAAGTAATCAAAACTTCAACTTAAATACATTGTTACATCAATCTAATTTCAACATAATCATCAGAACTACAGGATGTATACGTTGAAATTGCGTAGACAATCCCACATAGAAACGTAAAAAATATTTTTCATCCTGTATTGAATTGGGTGGTTGAAATTATGTTGAATTTTAGATTTGTTTAAACATATTTTATTTGACCTTTCAATGTTGATAGTAAAATGGTGTGTTTGACTCAACGCCATTGTTTGAACGTCATGCTATCAACCTAAATAAAGAGGTATATTGAAATAAAACGTTTAGCTACAGTCAATGCGTTCTGCCTGAACAGTGACGTCTACGAGGGGTAATGCACTTCAGTTAGAACAAGTCCACCATCCAAATGTCTACCTTTGCATACCCTGCTACGCTTTAGGAAAGAAGATGTGTTCTTTTCAGCTGAGCTATCATGACAACACATTTAGACATTGATCAGCTTCCATACTCATTTGCGTAGACTACCTAAATAACGTTGAATAGTTGAAAGTAACTCCTCTACATTTTCTTACACAAGCTGTATGTGAATGTAAATTCGGAGTGAGGTTGGGTTGATGAAGGCTATATTGACATCTGATTTACCCAACAAAGGACACCATCATTTAAACTTGTAGCTAGGTATACTATCATTCATCCATGGGTGACTGGATCTTTGGAAGTTTAGAAGTAGTTACCATTAGCGCTATAAATATGATGCTAAATTCATGATATTAATAATCCACTTTTATCTTTGGTTATATTCTTGTATATGAAGGCTTGGTTGGATGCATTTCAAATGTAATCTACAAGTTATTAATATGTTGGATTCACATAACAGGCTGTTGTTATTCATGTAGGAACGTTAGGGTAGGACAGATCGAGACTGTTTTTCTTACAGATACGAACACTCTCTTTTGTAGTCTGTGAAACTGTCCTTGAACATGGAGTACAGTGGAATGGTGTCTTTTGGGTGCTGGACTCCGCAGGTTATTCATGCAGCAATATGCCTGGCAACAAATGGAGTGCGAAGGAGTTGGGACCAACCCCTTCGCGCCAACGGATTGGCTGAACCACACTCAGTCCTTTGCTCTGGTTGGCCAACAGAAAAAGTGGAGGCTTCTCTGTCAGAGTATTTGAAGAAGAACTTAGAACAATGGATCAGTTCTCAGAGTGCCCTGCGTGGTATCTCAGCGGACCCGTATATACGAACCTTCATACTTATCATACATACATTTTTGCATATAATAAATTAAGCTTGGATTGAAGATCTCTTGATTCTTATTCCAATACCAGATTTGAATGATAATTTCTAACACTTTGGATATTGTCTTGTATATGAGGCTGGTTGGTTGATTTCAAATGTAATCTACAAGTTATTAATATGTTGGATTCATCTCTATCTCAGCCAAAATCTAAGTTGAAGAATAGGACTAAATCAAATCAAACTTTATTTGAAGTGCATTTAAAGTTTGATTTGATTTAGTGCTATTCTTTAACTTAGATTTTTGGTTGAGATGGAGCCATGAATCCAACATATCAATAATGTATATTGTAGACAAACTGCTTGGATAGTATATATACTCAATATTATGAATAACATATATAAAAGACAATATCCAAACGTAAAAGTTTATTATTAACATAATGAATTATATGGCTAGTGGTAACTACTTCTAAACTTCCAAAGATCCAATCAACCATGCTTCATGTTGAAATGATGGTATCCTTTGTGCAAAGCAGATGCCACTGTAGCCTACATAAACCCAACCTTACTCCTAATTTTCTTTCACATACTGCTTGTGTAAGAAAAGTTAGAGGAGTTACTTTCAACTAGTCAATGTTTAGGCAGTGTATGCAAATGAGTATGGAAGCTGATCAACATCTAAATGTGTTGACACGATGGCTAAGCTGAATCAAGCACAGCTTGTTTCCAAAGCTAAGCAGGATATATATATAGAGGGAGGCATCTGGATGGTCGACTTGTTATGACTGAAGTGCATTACCCCTCATATACCAGTAGGCGTCAATGTTGGCTTCCAATTTTATTTCAATGTACCTCTTTATTTAGGTTGATGGCATAACATTGAAACAATGACATTGATTCAAACATACCACATTACTATCGACATTGAAACAAGGTCAAATATAATGTCTTATCAAATATGAAATTCAACATAATATCAACCACACCAATATATATATATATATATCAGTGCCTTCGGAATGTATTCAGACCCCTTGACTCTTTCCACATTTTGTTATGTTACAGTCTTATTCTAAAATTGACTTGAGATGTTTCTACAACTTGATTGGAGTCCACCTGTGGCAAATTCAATTGATTGGACATGTTTTGGAAAGGCCTGTCTATATAAGGTCCCACAGTTGACAGTGCATGTCAGAGCAAAAACCAAGCCATGAGGTTGAACAAATTGTCCGTAGAGCGCCGAGACAGGATTGTGTCGAGGCACAGATCTGGGAAGGGTACCAAAATATTTCTGCAGCATTGAAGGTCCCCAAGAACACAGTGGCCTCCATCATTCTTGAATGGCAGAAGTTTGGAACCACCAAGACTCTTCCTAGAGCTGGCCGCCCGGCCAAACTGAGCAATCGGGGGAGAAGGGCCTTGGTCAGGGAGGTGACCAAGAACCCGATGGTCCCTCTGACAGAGCTCTAGAGTTCCTCTGTGGAGATGGGAGAACCTTCCAGAAGAAAAACAATCTCTGCAGCACTCCACCAATCAGGCCTTTGTGGTAGAGTGGCCAGACTGAAGCCACTCCTCAGTAAAAGGCACATGACAGCATGCTTGGAGTTTGCCGAAAGGCACCTAAAGACTCTCAGGCCATGAGAAACAAGATTCTCTGGTCTGATAAAACCAAGATTGAACTCGTTTGCCTGAATGCCAAGCGTCACGTCTGGAGGAAACCTGGCACCATCCCTATGGTGAAGCATGGTGGTGGTAACATCATGCTGTGGGGATGTTTTCCACAATTCTATGTGGAATTTTCAACTCAATTTCAACATATACATAGTTCTGATGATTATGTTGAAATTAGATTGATGTAACAACCTGTTAGTCAGGTTAAGCTAATGTGTTTAGGTTTTACCCTAATTTCAATGTTTACAAAGCTGGTTGAAATTAGATGAGAACAGTCCCGGTTGATGATTTTTTTTCCAAATATATTTCCACAATATGTTGACAAATTACGTTGAAACAACGTTGATTCAACCAGTGTGTGCCCAGCGGGATGTTACCACTGGACATATGGAGCTGAACAGATAACCTTTTTGATTTGCAGTAGGGGGAATTGCATTGAATCAAATGATTAATGTACAATTATTTAACACCAGTAAGAGAGGGGTGCCCCTAGTGATGTTGATGATGTCAATTATGCCACCACATCAGATGTGGGGTATCACCTTTGGGGTCTGAATTCAGTGGAACAATATTCAATCAAAACGGCGAGATGAGAATTCTTTGATTAGAACTTAGATGTCAACATACAATTCAAATTCTCATCATATAGATGTCACAAAGGTTACATGATTTGGAATGTTTACCGTTACCATGCAAACCTGTTTGTTAGTTCCAATTCTACATTTTTTAATGTAAAATTCTCATTATCAAAATGAAGAAAGCAGGTAAAACATGGTTTCGAGCTTGGTGTTCTTTTTTCTTTGTATGCTGCTTTAGCACCACCGAGACCCAAACCACCAGAACTAGAAATGGAAGAAAACAGCGAAAGATCAAAGAGACTGAATTTATCGAATTGACTGACCTTGGGAAAAACACTTCATTCAATGGATCATGCAAACTATCTAGCACAACAAAAATGAATCACCTGGACATTCCCCCCCACCAACACAGCTGACCATTGGCCATACTTCCCTCCAAACCTCCGGCCCTCACCACCCCTGGAGCAAAACACAACCATGACAGAGGAGATATTTGGTGATCTCGCCCTGCTCAAGCCTGGTCAGTCCATGGGAGATGCCTGGAACACTTCAGACATTAGGTAAACATCATTACAGCGAATACTGCATTATGGTACTTGTATGATCTTTTAATTTAATGACCCAATAGAATTCAATAGTTCTGATTTCCCTTGAAGACTATGAAAAAGGTAGTCTGGTCCCATACTGTACGATGATAGTTGTCTACAGCACATCCAGTACAGTATGGAACCAGACCAGGAACAAGGTGTTACGTCAGGCTGTGTGTATCCCATAGAGCGGAAGAACCTTGTCGTCTTGAGGTTATGAAGAACCAGACAGGCCTGTGGGGCAGCAGTGTGCAACGCCAGCCTCAGCAGACTTCACCAGGCAATCACCTCAGCCACGCCCTGGGCCAGTATCTGGACTCCACCACCATACCGATGACCTCTGATTTCATGAAGGTGCCTGAGGAGACGCTGTTTATAGAGGTGTGGGACCTCGGGGAGGGCGCAGGGGACCATCGCTATAAGGCCAAGTGGGCAATTACCGAGGAGCACGGCATTGTGCTAGACCAGGGCACCTGGCTGCAGAATGATGACAACTGGTGAAACCACACATGAAAGATGTTGGTGAACAATTATCTTCACCTCACGATTCATAAGTGTGAAAACATTAAAATACTTTATTCCGGCATTCCTTTTATTCTTTAATCCCTCCAACTTTGTATCCAGTACTAGAATACTCCTGCAGCTGCATTACTACATGGATGAGTGAAAACTGTAGTTCTGGTAAACAGATGTGATGGAGAAAGAGAAATCAGTGACAGGTGCAGGGATAGGATGAATATATCTGAGCTACACTCTTACTCTGTGCCGACATGCTGTTAGCATATGAGATTAACCACATTTTCCATTGAGCCCAGAATAGGCCATTCCCCCCACAACATTAGCTTTAACCAGGAGCCTAGTTCTAGCACAGATAAGCAACATTTCACAATTGAAATCTCTAGTACTTCTCTCAATTTCTTCTATATATGCCTGTTGTGACATGGCAATTTTTTGAAGAGCGGTGAGGAGAGGTTAACAGTGTCTGTCGGAGGGGTGTGAAAATACTGCAGGGATTGAAGGCTGAAGGCTGGGTTGGGGTGGGCCTTGGGGTGGGGTGGGCCTTTGGGGACTGTAGAGGGCTAACTAAATAGAACACAAATGTACATTCACAAAAGAAAGAAACAACCTTCTGTGGAAAACGTAAATGAATCAGGTACATATTATTGAGGCAATCTTAAATAGAAAGTTCAAGTTGGAAATGAGAAATAATGCTCAAGGCATTTCATGTAAACACACACAAGAAAAGCAATGCAGCATGAAAGAAACGTAAATATTTACAACATTAAAAACTGAGAAGTACAACAATTTGGCATGAATGTAGTCTGTTTCACCATGTAATCAGACTTTAAAAAATCCCAACATTGACTATAAATAGGTGCACATCAATTACCACGAGATTGGTATAGTGGTTATCAATAACCGGCCAAACTGTAAATTAAATAGCTTTTACAATGGTTCAGACAATTGGCATCCATGGCATGTTGAAAATCAAAAGCATTTAAAATAAAAATAGATAAAAAGGACCTAGCTGCCACCATTGAAAAGAGCTACATCATGACACTACACCCTCCTCCAAGTGGTAGTAGTAGAAAGAGGAGAATCATTTTGCTCACAGACAAAAGAGCACTGTGGTGATTTGGTAACAATCTCTGTCAATCAGCGGTCACACACACATTTATACATTACAATGAGCACCATGAAGATTAAAATAAAGAGGCATAATTGTTTTTATTGTAAACAAAAATGTATGGAAGCATTTAAAAACCTCTTACTAAGGAAACAAGCAAACTGACAAATCCCAATGGATTCGACAATACATTTCATTTGTCATTTTGAGTTCCCTTTGCATTAGTTCCCATGGGTCCTTTAGAAGAGTTTCAGCAGCTGTCGAAGTCTACTTAGGTCCAAGAAATTTCCCATCGACCCTTCTGGTTGAGGACACTCCCTCTGCGTTTTTCCAAAAGATGGCCGCTGTTTGGCGCCATTCTCCTTCTCCAAACTGTGTTTGGCGCCGCGGGCCAAAAGCTGCATTTTAGGATGCAAGTCTCTGAGTAGCTGGCTTTGAGAGTCTGCATGCAGTGCCTGGGGGTGGACAGGGTCGGAGTGGGGCAACTCGTTTGTGATGTTTTTCAGAACCAAACCTTTGTGCTCCCACTCTCCTAGTCCTTCTTGTTCCGGTTGAACATGGAACTGTACAATGTATCCCATCTCCGATTGCTCCCCCTCGGCCCTCTCCTCCTCCTCACTCCCGCTCCCCTCCTCTATCAGCCCGTATCTCTTCATGTACTTGCGGGTGGCTAAAGACATGTTGTTCGGAGACAGAATACTGCTCTGTCCCATGGCGCTCTTCTCCGTTGGGGGCTTCTCTGAGAGCAGTGTGCAGGGGCTGAACCTGGGACGGGCCCCGGGGGGCTGTTGCCCTCCCCTACAGAGAGCCTGGAGAGCTGCTGGTCGCTTAGGTATCGGAGGGCGATGGCGTTGGCCTCCAGGCTGAGGTCCACGCTGCCGCCCCACATGCTGGTCCCCATCGACTCTGGGAGGGTCAGTCTGCTGATGACCGCCTCTGGGTTGATGCCGGCCAGGGTACTGGGGAGAAGGAAACGGAAGCTGCATTTTAAATCAAAGTTACAGGAACACCTTCTGCATAATGTAACCTACGTAGCTAAATTATGTCGAGCTTACATGAGAATGAGCAAGAAAGTAAGAGAAACAGCCACTGTAATGGCCCCTATTGTCATGTTAGAATGGCTGTAACCATCATAACGGGTCCATTTCCCACAACTGAAACATCATCTTGTTATACCATAATACTACTACCTCTATGACCTACGTGCAAAGATGGTCAAGTAAACCTGAAACTTCAAGGCAAACATACCTGGCACTCTCTACAGAGCTGCGCGTGGTCTTGCCCCGGGGTCGGCAGAGTCCAGGTCCACGTTGACCCCTAGCTGCTGCAGCTGGCGCAGCGTGGCGTGGAGCACCTGGTCCCTTCCTCCTGACTGCTGCTCTACTTTGGGCTCCGGCCTCCGGGAGCTGACGGGAACAGGGCTAGGGGATGACTGCTGGGACTGACAGTGGGACACTTGTCTAGGGGACAAGCTGTGTCTCTCTCGCAGTGTGTACGAGGTGCTTCGATCTTCTTCCTCTTTGACCTCCTCGTTCACTGATCCCTGGAGACGGCTGTTCACTTGGCCCTGTGGAAGGATGAAGAACGTCAGATCTTTATTTATAAGCGCTTTTCATATGTTTAGGTCCAAGTGACAGATAGTCAAAGGGATTTCACAGGAGGGAGGCTGGCCACATAACATGTTGTATTAAGCATTTCACTGCAATACTAGGTTCTGTTGAAACATTCTCCAAAAGAAGTATACCAGGATGAAAGACGGTGCAAATACAAATACATAGCCTAATTACTTGGAGCCGTGCTCATAAGTATATTTTTTTTCTTCCGCAAATCATGGTCTCCTGTTGACATACATGGAGCAAATAAAAGTCTCTATAAAAGATTACTCTTACCAGTAGATCCTGATAAAACCGCTGATCGTCCTCCACCGCCCTGGGCTCCTGACTCTTGGTGCCGTCCCTCTGTGGAGACTGGGACTGGTAGTACATGCTGGCACTCTCCCCCAACACTGGACTCTGGAAAGAACAGTCTCCAAATGCTGACTGAGTCCTGCAGGAAATGCACAAAAACACATGCTGTTCATACTACGGTTAAAAAAATACTTTACTAAAATGGCCACAAGGTGGCACCAGTGTTCAGATGGTGTTCAGCGGGTGAGCCGTCACAGTTGGTGACAGAAGTGGTATCACACTTCTGACGCCAGTTGTGAGGGCTCACCCTCACGTGCATATTTTCACATCACCCATGTTCTCCTGTGGCTGGGTTTCAGATTGAAAGCTTGGTCTATTCCATTCTCCCGAGTGGCGCAGTGGTCTAAGGCACTGCATCGCAGTGCTAGCTGTGCCACTAGAGATCCTGGTTCGAATCCAGGCTCTGTCGTAGCTGGCCGTGACCGGGAGACCCATGGGGCGGCGCACAATTGGCCCAGCGTCGTCCAGGGTAGGGGAGGGAATGGCCAGCAGAGATGTAGCTCAGTTGGTAGAGCATGGCGTTTGCAACGCCAGGGTTGTGGGTTCGATTCCCACGGGGGGCCAGTATAAAAAAAATATGTATTCACTAACTGTAAGTGCGCTCTGGATAAGAGCGTCTGCTAAAATGACTAAAATGTAAAAAATGTAAAATCACTGAAGCCTCGTTCTTGTGAAATGGAGGGAGTAAAATGGTGTAAACTGCCCGTTCAGAGTTCTAGGTGGTGAACTACAACCATTACTTTCTTTCATTCTTCCAGTCAATTCAAACTGAGGGCTGGGCCAATGGAAGAAAACAAGCGTTCAGTTTGAAATGCAGCCAACCGTTCTCTTACCTCTGGTGCGTTGACTGGTTGGATGGTGTGCCTGACACCCGTCTCTCTCTGACCCCGCTCTCTCTGACCCCGCTCTCTTCTTCCGAGCCATCTATGTGACTGCTGTGGGTAAGGCTGGCACTGCCAGAGCTCCGACTAGAGGAGGCCCTGCTGCCATCGGGAGCGCCAGGCACTGTGTCGGTGTGCCACTCTGGCTGTGGGCGCTCCTCATCGCGAGCAGGGGCATCGACAGGGACGCCCCAGAACAGACTAGCACCTACACAGCAGGGAGAGATGCAGTTAGTCAACTAAGGGTACGTTTATAAATTCACTCTGGCCATCTACTCCGATTTCAGAGCACTCTCGTCTGAGTGTGCCAGAGCGCAGAATAACTGATGAATTTACGAACTCGTTGAATATGACCAGTGTCAGTAAACGTCAGCAAAAAAACATAATACAGTTGTTGCCAACAGCACAGTTAGTCAAATAAAGTAAAATGTTATTGGTCACATACACATACAGGTGCAGCTCAATAAATTAGAATATTGTGGAAAAGTTAAGTAATTTCAATAATTCAACTGACAAAGTGAAACTCATATATATCGTGGATTAATTACACAAAAAGTGAAATAGTTCAAGGCTGTATTTTTAAAATCTTGATGATTACGGCTTACAGCTCATGAAAACCCCCAAATTCAGTATCTCAGAAAATTTGAATATGACATAATACAGACATGTCGGCCTTCTGAAAAGTATGTTCTTGTACATGCAGTCAGTACTTGGTTGGGGCTCCTTATGCATGAATCACTGCATCTATGCGGCGTGGCATGGAGTCTATCAGCCTGTGGCACTGCTGAGGGGTTATGGAAACCCAGGTTGCTTCGATAGCGGCCTTCAGCTCATCTGCATTGTTGGGTCTCGTGTCGCTCATCTTCCTCTTGACAATACCCCATAAATTCTCTATGGGGTTCAGATCAGGCGAGTTTGCTGGCCAATCAAGCACAGTAATCCCATGGTCATTGAACCAGGTATTGGGACCTTTGGCAGTGTGGGCAGGTGCCAAGTCCTGCTGGAAAATGAAATCAGCATCTCCATAAAGCTTGTCAGCAGAAAGGAAGCATGAAGTGCTCTAACATTTCCTGGTAGACGGCTGAGTTGACTTTGGACTTGATGAAACACAGTGGACCAACACCAGAAGATGACATGGCTCCCCAAATCATCACTGACTGTGGAAACTTCACACTGGACTTCAAGCAACTTGGATTCTGTGCCTCTCCACTCTTCCTCCAGACTCTGGGACCTTGATTGCCAAATTAAATGCAAAATGTACTTTAATCTGAAAAGAGGACTTTGGACCACTGAGCGACAGACCAGTTATTTTTCTCCTTAGCCCAGGTAAGACGCTTCTGACGTTGGCTCTGGTTCAGGAGTGGCTTGACACGAGGAATGCGACAGTTGTAGCCCATTTCCTGGATACGTCTGTGCGTGGTGGCTCTTGATGCACTGACTCCTGCCTCAGTCCACTCCTTGACAATCCTCTCAAGGCTCCGGTTATCCCTGTTGCTTGTGCACCTTTTCCTACCACACGTCTTCCTTCCACTCGAATTTGCCATGAATATGCTTGGAAACAGCACTCTGTGAACAGCCAGCTTCTTTAGCAATGAATTTTTGATGCTTTCCCTCCTTGTGGAGGTTGTTGATGACTGTCTTCCGCACAACTGTCAAGTCAGCAGTCTTCCCCATGATTGTGAAGCCTACTGAACTGGACAGAGACCATTTAAAGGCTCAGGAAACCTTTGCAGGTGTTTTGAGTTAGTTAGCTGTTTAGAGTGTGACACCTTGAGTCTACAATATTGAACTTTTTCACAATATTCACATTTTGGGGTTTTCATGAGCTGTAAGCCGCAATCATCAAGATTAAAACAAATACAGCCTTGAACTACTTCACTTTTTGTGTAATTAATCCACAATATATATGAGTTTCACTTTGTCAGTTGAATTATTGAAATTACTTAACTTTTCCACAATATTCTAATTTATTGAGCTGCACCTGTATTTAGCAGATGTTATTGCGGGTGTAGTGAAATGCTTGTGTTCCTAGCTCCAACAGTGCAGTAGTATCTAACAACAGTGCAGTAGTATCGAACGCTCTAGATAACCAGCTCTGCTAGGGCAAGTAAAATGGTCAGAGGGAGTTTCTCTCATTTGTATCTGGAATTAGCTAGCAAGCTAGCCAACTTTAGCCAGTTAGCTTGGGTGCTTGACTGCCGTTGTGAGGAATGCTCGGATCAACCCTACTCCTCGGCCAGAGCGTCCAGTGTGCGCTCTGAACGCTCCGAGAGCGAAACACTGAATTTACAAACGGACAATGCTCTGAATTTACGCCCAGAACGCAGTCTGGCACTCCAGAGTGAATTTACGAACATACCCTATATGTGTAGTAAGCAAAATGTCTTATCAAGACAGTTACACAACAAAAGAGTAACCATAGGTGTATTGATACTGTGTATTGACACTGGTTAGTCCGAATTCACTTTTTCTATTCAGGAGACCTGGAGAAAAAAAAGGCCATGTTCTCAGTAGATCGCAAATGAACCATAAAGTGAGAAATACGATTTTCACAGTGCTTGAAGAGACTAGAGCGTCACACGGTCTTGCAAAAACAAGCACAGTTCGAAACGGGAAAGTGATAGGCCTAGAATTGGATCAAAATGCAGTGGATAGACAAACAATGACCAAGATTGCCAGAAGCGGTGATGAATGAGTCCAGTACCTGTGCCAACAGCGATGCTAACACTTCTCTTGGTCTGTTGTCCTGGGGAGGTCTGTGTCTGGATGGCTGCCTGCTCAGTGGATGGAGAGGAGCTCTCTCCTTTCCCTTGGGCCTCAAGTAGCTTCTGGATCTGAAATCAACAGGGTAAGAAAGGTTGAGAACTCCTGTTCTAAAGCTTTAAGATTGTGTAATTTGGTACAGTGTCTGATATCCACAATGACACGGTGAAACATGGTGGTGGCAGCATCATGCTGTGGGATGTTTTTCAGCGGCAGGGACTGGGAGACCAGTCAGGATCGGGGGAAAGAGGAACGGAGCAAAGTACAGAGAGATCCTTGATGAAAACCTGCTCAGGACCTCAGACTGGGGCGAAGGTTCACCTTCCAACAGGACAACAACCCTAAGCACACAGCCAAGACAACGCAGGAGTGGCTTCGGGACAAGTCTCTGAATGTCCTTGAGTGATCCAGCCAGACCCCGGACTTGAACCCGATTGAACATCTCTGGAGAGACCTGAAAATAGCTGTGGAGCGACGCTCCTGTTTTTGCTTTGTCATTATGGGGTATTGTGTGTAGATTGGTGAGGGGAAAAAAACATTTGATCAATTTTAGAATAAGGCTGTAATGTAACAAAATGTGGAAAAGGTCAAGGGATCTGAATACTTTCCGAATGCACTGTAGCTCTCCCACAAGAAGACTCAAAATATGAACCCTTTAAGACTTAGGTACAACAGCCAGAATAAGACAAGTGAAAGTTATTTAGTCTGTAACTGTAATTGGAAAATCCCATTGACTGGCAGAATAAAATCTGGCCCAATCCAGAATCGGGTAAACTACTACTACACAAGACAAATGACAGACACCAAATTCCCAAAACAGATGTTTGGTTTGTCAGTCATCACCAGTCCATGTATGAGCAATACAAATAGAGTGCTGTTCCCATGCTACATAAACATAACCTGCAGTCACCTCACCAAGTGATACACAAACTGTCATTAGGAGAATAGTGGAGAGAATAAGGGGAGTAATTGTCCAATGCGAATGTGGGGTACTGTCCCAACAGTAACAATATCCATAATCTTATGAATGTGAAATTGAGTGAGTACCTAGCCTAGCATCTCATCCGAGTAGTACCTACCTCTCACCTGATTAGTACCTGAGTAGCACCTACCTAGCCTAGCGTCTCACCTGATTAGTACCTGAGTAGCACCTACCTAGCCTAGCCCATGTCTCACCTGTCCTCCCACCAGCTGCAGTAGGGCAGTGTTGAGAGGCAGCAGCTCGATGTCGGTGGCGATGGCTGTCTGGTCAAAGGGGCAGGCCTTGCGGTGCAGCTTGTTCAGGCACATTTTGCAGACGGTGTGTCCACAGCCCAGGCTGATGGGAACTGGGTGCAGATGGGACACAGCAGGAATTTGTCCATTGCGGCGCTTGCACAGGCATTGTAACCCACAGAGGTCTCTAGGGGAAGCACTGTGGCTTCGACAAATGCCTTCCCTTTCAAATAAAGGTCGATCCTTCAGTGTGTTGGTGCGTTGCCACGTAGGGTGTTTTATTTTCAAAACAAAGTGATGCAAAAGATCTGACAAATTCCACTGGAATCAAAACCTCTTCTGAACATCAATTTTCTTCTAAACGTTCAGACATCATGAACATTCAGTATGTGGTATGACCTGAAAGACAAAAGAAAGAGAGAACAGTCAACTACATACACCAAACCCAAATGGCAAACAGATTCATCCTGTGGGAAGAAAAGAACATCCACATTTGCTTAACTACCTAACTATGCTATGACCAGCTAAAAGCAGCAATGGTGCAGCAGATGTTCTGAATTTGATTCACTTGTCTGCCCTTTCAGTAAAGGACAAAACCAGCAGGACGTCAATGAGACTCCCCTGTTGTCTTCACTCTGTGGTCTGGGAGTGTTGGGGTATCCCCCAGCAGCAGTCGTGTTCACTAAATGCCAGTAGGCTGATGAGTTACTTACAGTGGCTATTTTAAGACCCTTCCTGTGTCCAATAAAAAGCGCTCATCTGAAAACAGGAAGTTTGGGGCTTCAATTGGGAGACAGCTTCTTGTTGCTGTATACGAACAGGTTACCGTAACTGAATATCCAAATTTCAGCTGCAGAAGTGAAACCCTAGCCTAGATGTAATACTGCAATTGATGAGTGAGGAGTGGAAAGAAACATAATTTCGACTGTCTCACCACATAACAAAGCATGGAGTTTCACATTATTTGTCACAGCTCTTTATGTAATCACATCCCGAACTATGATTCACTTCATAAGCATGTCTGAGCCTGTAGACAAAACACACTTCTGCTGCTATGTTGCTGTGACCCATTAGCCCGTATCAACTCCCCTTTCTACTAGAATTGATTTGAACATCAAGAACAATATCTAGGATGCCAATACAAAAGTCTGCTGTGTAAACCTCTCTTATACAAGTAGTGCTCTCAAATGCACCGAAACAAGACACAGCCCAACCCCCCCAAAAAAAAGACTCACCGCAAGAAGTTATGGATAATTTGAAGAAAATGCATCTGGTGCAACATGAGTGGAGAGACAGAGGCTAATCACTCGTTAGTTTGTTGATTATTTCCAATGTACGAGGTAGTCTACTCCATGATGCTGGTACTGGTTAGCTAGTCTGCAGATAGAAACACTATGCGCCCAGTGCTGCCACTTTCTCACCTGACATGTCACTACAATGAGGAAGAGGTTCTCAGTTGATTTATGCTCCCGCAAGCAAAAACAAACTCAACAAAATTTTAATAAGAATTTGCCTAAAGCCCGCACTTATCCTTGTATCTGGTTCAAGATGGACATGTGTAACATTCAAATTATCTATTTTGTTTGCGTACGTGCCCGTGCCACCGCTGGCCCCGTCACTATGGCATAATTTGGTCTTGTGGCCAGTGTCAAAAAAGTCACAACCGATGTCACAGGCAGGTGTCTTCGACCTGAACGAGGATTTCACAGGATGAAAATAGCCAGAGGGGTGGACTCAGTGGGTGAGTTACCAATCAGAGTAGGGCTGTGGCGTAGGTAGCAACACAAGTGTTTCGTATGAAATAGGAGCAGGAAACACCCTCACAGTGGTGCTTTGGTGAGTGGCCCAGGATTTGAGAGTGTTTAGCCTAAGTGCTGGGAATTGGCTGTAACAGGTGACATGTGATGGAACAACAGGGGCATTTCCTCAGTCAGTGTCTGACAGAAGGTGGGAAAATACCCTCTTATAAATTCAACTATATACTAATCAACACCGAGAAGAGATACATATCCCTATGTGTTTCTGAGAAGGCTGATAGACATTGAGGTCACTGCCTGGGACGGCTCTGGTTCCACTAGAAATGCAGTAGCAGAAGGCCATCTGTCATTTCCTTTAATGCTTCTGGACAAAACAAAATGGTGTAATAGGTAGGCTGTCTGCACGTGATCTAACAACACAAGATCTAATAGATAGTGAATGTAGTGCAGCCTTGTCCATAAAATACAACTACTTGAAATAGGGCAATTGAGGGAACGGGGATACCAAGTCAGTTGTACAACTGAATGCATTCAACCGAAATGTGTCTTCTGCATTTAACCCAACCCCTCTGAACCCAACCCCTACGTCTCCTGAGTGGCGCAGTGGTCTAAGGCACTGCATCGCAGTGCTAGCTGTGCCACTAGAGATCCTGGTTCGAATCCAGGCTCTGTCGCAGCCGGCCGCGACCGGGAGACTCATGGGCGGTGCACAATTGGCCTAGCGTTGTCCAGGGTAGGGGAGGGAATGGCCGGCAGGGATGTAGCTCAGTTGATAGAGCATGGCGTTTGCAATGCCAGGGTTGTGGGTTCGATTCCCACGGGGGACCAGTATGAAAAAAAAATATATATACAAAAAAAAAAAAATGTATTCACTAACTGTAAGTTGCTCTGGATAAGAGCGTCTGCTAAATGACTAAACTGTAATGTAAATGAATCAGAGAGGTGCGGGGGGCTGCCTTAATCGACGTCATCGGCGCCCAGGGAGCAGTTGTTGTTGGGGGTTAACTGCCTTGCTCAAGTGCAGAGCGGCAGTTTTGTCCACCTTTATTCTTATTTTTTTGTATTTGCGCATTTTCCCACTAGAGGTTTGTTTCCACCTAACGGATTTGTTGCGGATACAAGGCTGTGTGTGATGACGTAAAGTTAGTTCACATAAAAAACACCTTTGCGTTGAAGTTCTCATGTACCGAACATGAGTGTTTCCATTGCATTTTTCACTATATCGATAGTTTTGTCACAAAAACTGTTGCAATAAATGGCAAACTTGTCCAATCTAGTTTTCGTGCATGCTCTCTAGCCGCATGCTCTCTAGACAACAGTTCGCTGATAAAGTGGACACTGGACAGGTTAGGTTATATGATGAGATGGATAAGAGCAAGATCATTTTTATTTGTTAATTGGCAGCTAATCACTGATCATCATGTCACTAGCATACAAATTAAGACCCTTGATATTTATTGGAAAAGAGCATCAAACTCATCACCGTGCACTTTCACCACCCTGTGAAGTTCATTATAACTTATTGCATCTGTAGCCTAATAAACTGGGCATGCTTTTTCAAGTCGTAGTGGGAGGACCACACAACATAGCACTGCGTGACTGCAAATTTACCTCAACATGGTTATTCTTTCAATAACTGCGCAGGAAATCGCTTCCACCGCAATTTGTCGCATAATTCAGTTTACCGACACAAAAAGATCCCACCATGTCGAACGAACAAATTGTCTGTCGACATTTATAAAATTGTACTGACACTTCCTGTTTCTATCACAGCGGGTGCATTTTTAATTTTTTTGGTATGACTTTACTCACATAAAAACTGGACATTGGAAACGTCGTCAATGTAAGATCAGGCACAATAGTTTGAATTACGTGGACCTCAAATCAGAGATTTGAGGTCTATGTTTTCGTCTTTCACCCTCATCACAGACTGATGCAAAACATCCAGCAGTGATTTCTAGCCTAGACAAAATACAGCCTATGTCTTATCTGACTCCTTCACCAAAGTGAGGTTACAATTACATGACTACATTTACACCCAACTCCCCCCTGACAGTCTGGCTGTGTAGGCCAGGCCCTTGTACTCACATCTAACTTACGCAATCGTGCATAATAATAATAATAATATGCTATTTAGCAGACGCTTTTATCCAAAGCGACTTACAGTCATGCGTGCATACATTTTTGTGTATGGGTGGTCCCGGGGATCGAACCCACTACCTTGGCGTTACAAGCGCCGTGCACTACCAGCTGAGCTACAGAGGACATATTCAAAATGCCATGTAAATCATGATGTGACACTGACAGATTAATGTTGACTAGCTATCCTAATTGCAGATCTCTTTATAGCGTTCCCTTTATAGCTAATTTCACTTAGACAGGCTACCGGTGTAGAACTTTGTGAGATGTTATCCGACTGACTGTATTCTATCGGTCCCCAATAAAGTCAAGAAAGGCCTAAATCATAGTTTGAACTGTGGCCACAGCATACATACAGTCATGATGAGGATGCAGATGCAAACACTCACAGAGAGCAAACAATTTTTTTTGCCATGATTCATAATAGCTAACACTAAGGAACTGCATATACAGTCTTACACAACCACTAGTCACAGGCCTATTAATTACCCTACACTAACCAATCAATTCAATCCAGACCAGTATCTTTGATGTACTTTACCATTTGATCATCAAAACCACCACGTTTACAGAATATGTAAAAAGCACTAAGTAACAAGTAGTTGATCATTTTTGTTTTGTTTCCCTGTTCACTCTGGTTACGCTGTTGGATACATGAAGCCAACATCAACCTGGAAACCCAGTTTGAATAGCATGGGCACTTCCTTTGTTTTCCACTTTAACAGCAGTATGACCAAATGTTGTTAAGCCTCTGGAAAGGTATTAGTTAAAAGCATTTAAACATAGCAAGCAAATATATCACTACGGTGCAATGGAAACAATGCAAGAGTAGTTAGCTAGCTACTAAGTTACTTCAAAGTAGGCTAGCTAACGTTAACTAGCTAGCTAAACGGTACCCACCGCAACATTTGGCAAAATCCCTGATATAACCTAGCTAGTTGACTAGTTATAACGGCGTGTCTAGCTAGCTACTGGTGATTTAGTTAGCTTTAGCATAAATATTAGCTACAGAGATAGCTTGCTAAGGGTAAAAAGATAGCTTGTTACGGGTAGGTAGTAATGCAAATTAAGTGGACACATGTAAACGTTAGCTAGAATAGCTAGCTAGCTAACGTAGCTAAGTTCCGAGCAAGCTAGCGTTAACGACGTATTGACACCGCCAACTTGCCCTTTTTATTTTTTATATTTTTTATTTCACCTTTATTTAACCAGGTAAACCAGTTGAGAACAAGTTCTCATTTACAACTGCGACCTGGCCAAGATAAAGCAAAGCAGTGCGATAAAAACAACAACACAGAGTTACATATGGGGTAAAACAAAACAAAGTCAAAAATATAACAGAAATACATATAATATACAGTGTGCAAATTTAGCAAGTTATGGAGGTAAGGCAATAAAATAGGCTATAGTGCAAGATAATTACAATTTAGTATTAACACTGGAATGATGTGCAAGAGATGATGTGCAAATAGAGATACTGGGGTACAAATGAGCAAAATAAATAACAATATAGGGATGAGGTAGTTGGGCGGGCTAATTTCAGATGGGCTGTGTACAGGTGCAGTGATCGGTAAGGTGCTCTGACAACTGATGCTTAAAGTTAGTGAGGGAGATAAGTGTCTCCAGCTTCAGAGATTTTTGCAATTTGTTCCAGTCATTGGCAGCAGAGAACTGGAAGGAATTGCGGCCAAAGGAGGTGTTGGCTTTGGGGATGACCAGTGAGATATACCCGCTGGAGCGCAGACTACGGGTGGGTGTTGCTATGGTGACCAATGAGCTAAGATAAGGCGGGGATTTGCCTAGCAGTGATTTATAGATGGCCTGGAGCCAGTGGGTTTGGCGACAAATATGTAGTGAGGACCAGCCAACAAGAGCGTACAGGTCACAGTGGTGGGTATTATATGGGGCTTTGGAGACAAAACGGATGGCACTGTGATAGACAACATCCAATTTGCTGAGTAGAGTGTTGGAGGCTATTTTGTAAATGACATCGCCGAAGTCAAGGATCGGTAGGATAGTCAGTTTTACGAGGGCATGTTTGGCAGCATGAGTGAAGGAGGCTTTGTTGCGAAATAGGAAACCGATTCTAGATTTAACTTTGGATTGGAGATTCTTAATGTGAGTCTGGAAGGAGAGTTTACAGTCTAACCAGACACCTAGATATTTGTAGTTGTCCACATACTCTAGGTCAGACCCGTCTAGAGTAGTGATTCTAGTCGGGTGGGCGGGTGCAAGCAGCGTTCGGTTGAAGAGCATGCATTTAGTTTTACTAGTGTTTAAGAGCAGTTGGAGGCTACTGAAGGAGTGTTGTATGGAATTGAAGCTCGTTTGGAGGTTTGTTAACACAGTGTCCAATGAAGGGCCAGATGTATACAAAATGGTGTCGTCTGCGTAGAGGTGGATCTGAGAGTCACCAGCAGCAAGAGCGACGTCATTGATATACACAGAGAAAAGAGTTGGCCCAAGAATTGAACCCTGTGGCACCCCCATAGAGACTGCCATAGGTCCAGACAACAGGCCCTCCGATTTGACACATTGAACTCTATCTGAGAAGTAGTTGGTGAACCAGGCGAGGCAGTCATTTGAGAAACCAAGGCTATTTAATCTGCCAATAAGAATGCGGTGGTTGACAGAGTCGAAAGCCTTGGCCAGGTCAATGAAAACGGCTGCACAGTACTGTCTATTATCGATCGCGGTTATAATATCGTTTAGGACCTTGAGCGTGGCTGAAGTGCACCCATGACCAGCTCGGAAACCGGATTGCATAGCGGAGAAGGTACGGTGGGATTCGAAATGATCGGTGATCTGTTTGTTGACTTGGCTTTCAAAAACTTTTGAAAGGCAGGGCAGGATGGATATGGGTCTGTAACAGTTTGGATCTAGAGTGTCACCCCCTTTGAAGAGGGGGGATGACCGCGGCAGCTTTCCAATCTCTGGGGATCTCAGACGTTACGAAAGAGAGGTTGAACAGGCTAGTAATAGGGGTTGCGACAATTTCGGCGGCTAGTTTTAGAAAGAAAGGGTCCAGATTGTCTAGCCCAGATGATTTGTAGGGGTCCAGATTTTGCAGCTCTTTTAGAACATCAGCTGTCTGGATTTGTGTGAAGGAGAAGCGGGGGGGGCATGGGCAAGTTGCAGCGGAGGGTGCAGAGCTGGTGGCCGGGGTAGTGGTAGCCAGGTGGAAAGCATGGCCAGCCGTAGCAAAATGCTTGTTGAAATTCTCGATTATTGTAGATTTATCGGTGGTGATAGTGTTTCCTAGCCTCAGTGCAGTGGGCAGCTGGGAGGAAGTGCTCTTATTTTCCATGGACTTTACAGTGTCCCAAAACTTTTTGGAGTTAGTGCTACAGGATGCACATTTCTGTTTGAAAAAAGTTAGCCTTTGCTTTACTAACTGCTTGTGTATATTGGTTCCTAACTTCCCTGAAAAGTTGCATATCGCGGGGGCTATTTGATGCTAATGCAGTACGCCACAGGATGTTTTTGTGCTGGTCAAGGGCAGTCAAGTCTGAGGAGAACCAGGGGCTATATCTGTTCTTAGTTCTGTATTTTTTGAATGGGGCATGTCTATTTAAGATTGAGAGGAAATTACTTTTAAAGAACAACCAGGCATCCTCTACTGACGGAATGAGATCTATATCCATCCAGGATACCTGGGCCAGGTCAATTAGGAAGGCCTGCTCGCTGAAGTGTTTTTGGGAGCGTTTGACAGTGATGAGGGGTGGTCGTTTGACCGCGGACCCGTTACGGACGCAGGCAATAAGGCAGTGATCGCTGAGATCCTGGTTGAAGACAGCGGAGGTGTATTTAGAGGGTAAGTTAGTCAGGATGATATCTATGAGGGTACCCATGTTTACGGATTTAGGGTTGTACCTGGTAGGTTCGTTGATAATTTGTGTGAGATTGAGGGCATCTAGTTTAGATTGTAGGATGGCCGGGGTGTTAAGCATATCCCAATTTAGGTCACCAAGCAGTACGAACTCTGAGGATAGATGGGGGCAATCAATTCACATATGGTGTCCAGGGCACAGCTGGGGGCTGAGGGGGGTCTGTAGCAAGCGGCAACAGTGAGAGATTTATTTCTGGAAAGGTGGATTTTTAGAAGTAGAAGCTCAAACTGTTTGGGCACAGACCTGGATAGTATGATGGAGCTCTGCAGGCTATCTCTACAGTAGATTGCAACTCCACCCCCTTTGGCAGTTCTATCTAGACGGAAAATGTTATAGTTGGGGATGGAAATTTCAGAATTTTTGGTGGCCTTCCTAAGCCAGGATTCAGACACTGCTAGAACATCAGGGTTGGCGGAGTGTGCTAACGCAGTGAATAACTCAAACTTAGGAAGGAGGCTTCTGATATTTATGTGCAGAAAACCAAGACTTTTACGGTTACAGAAGTCAACAAATGATAGCTCCTGGGGAGTAGGAGTGATACTGGGGGCTGCAGGGCCTGGGTTAGCCTCTACATCACCAGAGGAACAGAGGGGGACTAGAATAAGGATACGACTAAAGGCTTTAAGAACTGGTCTTCTAGTGCGTTGGGTACATAGAATAAAGGGGGCAGTTCTCCGGGCGTTGTAGAAAAGATTCAGGGCATTATGTACAGAAAAGGATATGAGTACAGTTCAGGTAACCCTAAGCGTTGGGTAACAATGAAAGAGATAGCGTCATTGGAGGCATCGATTGAGCCGGTCTCGGCGTCTATGGGGGGAGGAACAAAGGAACTATATGAGGCAGTTTGAGAGGGACTAGGGGTTCTACATTGAAATTGTATAATAAGAACTAACCCAAACAGCAATAGGCAAGGCATAATTGACATGGGAGAGAGGCATAAAGTAGTCACATGTGTTATTAGAGAGAGCTAAGACACAACTGGAAATAGCGATAACGTTTGGGCTAAGACTAAACAGAATAAACAGGACAGGGTACCGTGTAAAGGAACAGTCCAGCAGGCATCAGCTGTGCAGCTGAGTGATCATAAGGTCCAGTGAACAGCAATATGTGAGTCCGAGAGCAGTTCAAATTGGTGCTTCAGCACAGCTAGCAGGGAGCACAGTTGTAGTTTGCGTGTGCTAGCGGGCCGGGGCTGGCAGATGGATCTTCGTGGTCGTCGCAACGGGAAGCCTGTTGAAACCACATCAGACTATTTCGTCGGCAAACCAGTCGTGTTGGATCGGCGGGGCTCAGTGTCAACACTAGGAGGTCCCGTCCGGTTGACAGAGAGGTAGATAGCCGGGAGATGGGCCTGAGGCTAGCTCAAGGCTAACTGGTGCTTGCTATAGGGCAATGGTAATGGTAATCAGCCAACAACAGGTTGCAGCTAGCTAGCTGGTTGTGATGATCCGGCGCTAGGGTCCAGTGATTCCGGCAGAAAGTCCAATAAGCTCTGGGTCGATAGCACGCTGGGTCGATAGCACGCTGTGCAGACTGGCCGACGAATTGTCCAGGCTAGAGCTAGAGCTGGCTGGTGGATAGTGTAGGCCACGGACAATGGTGAAGACGCTAACGGTGACTAATAACAGGTAGCCACTATTTTCAGCTTACGGTTCTTGATGAAAGTTATAAAGAAATAATAGAATCCTTTCCACGTTGGGTGAGGCGGGTTGCAGGAAAGTATATTTAGTTAAAGAATGAAAGTAAAAAATTGAGAAATATAGACAAAAAAAACAAGAAACGGGATATTTACACAGGACGAAAAATAAAAGCGACCGCACTGCTACGCCATCTTGGAACAGCCCTGTTAGGTAGCTAGCTAGTAATAAGAAAAAAAATGTATTTTTCTTTTATCTTTTTATCTACTGCATGCACCTAAGGTCATCAATAAACCATGAAAAATATCTAGCTAGACAGCTAGATTGGACGGCTAGCCCGGTTAGTTCGCTAACGATAGCTTAGCTACTAGCATAGCTAGATGTAAATGTGCCGCAAAAATAAAAAACATGTCGAACATAATCCTTAGCTAGCCAACGTTAGCTGTTTATAGCTAATGTAGCCCCACCGGCAGAATATACTTACACTTTCCAATAAAATGCCATCAACCTTCAGCTGTTTCTATGATAATTGTGTTGTATTTCCTCGGTGTAGCTGGAGCCTGGCAGTAATGAGCTAGCTAGTTACTAGCTTTTAGGTAGGCTGTGTGTGTCAGACAGCATACAGAACACTAAGGAAAGACGTGAGAGAAAAAAATAGTAACATATAGGCAGGTTACTATAATACAATTTCTCAAAGGAAAGGGTTGCTAATTTCCTTTACATCATTTTAAAATTAGCACATGCATATCACTTTTGTTGTACAATATTGTAATGACCTGACTAGATCATAAAAGAACAACTGTCCAGACAGAGGATTGAGTTTACGAATGGACGGTTTATTAAACCAACTTTACACAGGCTACTGTTTGGCCGTAGCCCACGCCAAATAAATGAAAGATAACCCACAAGCCAATCGTGACCTTCTCTTGTGAAGCCCAGACGTAAAAAGAGAGAGAACAAAGGCTAAACCTGGTCTTAACTTCCAATGCTCCATCCCCCTGCCCAACCCCCCTCCACGCCACTCCGCCAACCGCCAGGATGCCCGGCATCAGAACATTCCAGGCATTCCCGTGATTGGCAGATAGCAGGTTGATTGACATGTCGGACCCCGCGAACACTGGGTACTGGTAGGTACAACACAACCATCTACTAGCCTAACACATAACACACAGCTGTCTGTGCGGGTCGCTACACAGCCCCCCCCACCACAAAGTCCCTCGTCCCCGAGGGAACAAACAAAGTCTCTGAAGCGACCCGGAGGTCTCCTTTGCCTGCGTGGCTGTGATGGCCGCAGAGTGCCCCTCTGGGAACCAGGGGATGAAGGCAAGGACATGGGGGGACAAGGAAGCGGAACGGGTAATACAGTCCGTGGCTCTGGGGAACCACGCGGTGACACAGGGGGAGTGGGCTGTCTGGAGCCTTGTCTGCGGCACCTGGGGGTGGGTGCCTGGAGAATGTCATTGCCAGAGAGGGGAATTGTGGGGGTTCCTGGGGTTTGGGGAGAAGAGGCCCCTCTATATGGGGCTAACCTGTCCCGGTGCAGTGTCACCTTTCTCCCCCCTGGGAGGAAGCTGCACCAGGTAAAAAACCTCCCCTACCCTCTCCAGGACACTGCAGGGTCCCACCCAGTGACTGTCCAACTTGGGGCATCTGCCTTTTTTCCTTAGCGGGCTGTAGACCCAGACCAGCTCCCCAGCCACAAAGTGCCTTCCCCAGGTGTGCACGTCATAGTTCCTCTTCTGCCTCACACCTGCATTCAGCAGCTGCTCTCTGGCGAAGGTGTGGGCGGTCTCCAGGCGGTCCTGGAGTCTCCGGGGCATACTCCGGCCCCGGGGAAACATGAGGGCTATCCAGGGGCCGACCAAACGCCATCTCCGCAGGGGTACGGATCTCTCTCCCCAGCATGAGGAGGGCAGGCGTGCAGGAGGTGGAGTCTTGGACAGCGGAGTGGCATGCCATGAGGACCATAGGCAGGTGCTTGTCCCAGTCACGCTGGTGTTTGGAAGAGACGATGCCCAGCTGCTGTCCAAGCGTTTTGTTGAAGCGCTCCACAAGGCCATCACTTTGAGGATGGAGAGGAGTAGTGCGGGTCTTGTGCATACCCAGCCTCTCACACATGGTGGCGAACACACGGGACTCAAAGTTTCTGCCTTGGTCGCTGTGGATGGACTCTGCAGCTCCAAACCTGCTGAACATCCCCGCTGTCAGGGCGTCGACGATGGTCTCTGCCTCCTGGTCAGGCAGAGCATAGGCCTCGGGCCATTTTGTGAAATAGTCCATGGCCGTGAGCACCCAGCGGTTTCCACTGTCTGTGGTGGGGAACGGCCCAACTACATCCACTCCCACCCTCTCCATGGGAGCCCCCACTGGGAACTGTTGGAGCTGAGCATGAGAGCGGCCTGGGGGGCCCTTTCTCGCTGTGCAGTTGTCACAGCGGCGGCAAAAGTCTTCCACATCCCTCTTGTGCTGCCCCCAGTAAAAGCCCTGACGGAGGCGGCGCAGTGTTTTTGTGACCCCAAAGTGTCCAGTCCCCACCCCCCCATGAGTACTCTGGAGCACAGCCTCCCGCAATGCTTTTGGGACCACCACCTGCCACCTCTCCTCCCCCGTAGCTGACTCCTTCCATGCCCGCTGTAACACGCCATCAGCCAGCCGCAGTCGCTCAAACTTTGACCACAACCCTTTGGTCGCGAGTGAGAGCGCTGTCACCTCTTCCCATGGTGGCCTCACCTGCGCCTCTACCCACTGTAGCACTGGCTGTAGGTCTGTGTCCCGTCCCTGCTGCTTCCCCCATTCAGCCACGTCGACAGTCTGCAGCTCACAGCAGACAGGCCCGCTCGCCCGACACACTGTGGCACAGACCCCCTCCTCTGCACACAGCTCTCTCTCCCGTCCATCTCTCCGTTCACAGTGGCGGCAGCCGTCTGCAGTACAGGGCCGACGGGACATGGCGTCGGCGTTGGAGTGGCGTGCCCCTGCCCTGTGCACCACCGTGAAGTCATACGGCTGAAGCTCCTCCAACCGGCGTGCCACCTGCCCCTCTGGCTCTCTGAAAGACATGAGCCACTGGAGAGCAGAGTGGTCAGTCCTTACAGTAAAGGGCAGACCACCCAGGTAGTACTTGAAGTGTTTGACGGAAGCCACAACAGCCAAGAGCTCCCGCCGGGTGACACAGTAGCGGCGCTCATGTTTGTCAAATGTTTTGCTGAAGTACGCCACCGCTCTCTCCCCCTCTGGCCCCACCTGGGCCAGCACCCCCACCCATGCCCATATTGCTCGCGTCTGTGTCCAGGATAAAGGGCAATGTGAGGTCAGGGGGCGAGCACGGGGGCCTCGATCAGTGCACGTTTGAGGGTGTTGAACGCCTCCTCACACTCCACTGTCCAAGTGAAAGCCTTGTCCTTCGGCAGCAGGCGGTTCAGTGGAGCAGCAACGCTTGAGAAGCCCCGTACAAACCTCCTGTAGTACGAGGCCAGGCCCAGGAAGCTCTTCAGCTGACGCTGGTCGGTGGGGGTGGGCCAGTCTCTGACAGCCGCTACCTTGTCCTCCATGGTGCTGATCCCCTCCTTCCCCACTCGGTGGCCCAAGAAGGACACCTCTCTCCTCATGAAGTGGCACTTCTCGGGGTGGAGCTTCAGACCTGCGGCAGCCACCCTCTCCAGCACACACCGTAGCGCCCCACAGGGCTGACTGGAAGGAGCTGCCATGGGCCAGGATGTCATCGAGGTATACCAGACACTGCTGTCGGGGGATGCCATCCAGCACCCTGTCCATCAAACGCTCAAAAGTAGCTGGAGCGTTGCACAGGCCAAAGCACAGGACCTTGAACTGCCAGTGTCCTCTGTTAGTGGAGAACGCAGTTTTGGCTCTGCCCTCTGGGGAGAGGGGCACCTGCCAGTAGCCACTGCGGAGGTCTAGTGAGGAGAACCAGGAGGACCCCCTAACCAGGTCCAGCGACTCATCGATACGTGGTATGGGGTATGAGTCCTTCCTGGTTACCTCATTCAGCCGCCTGTAGTCCGCACAGAACCTCAGCTTGCCCCCCTTCTTCGGAACCATGATGACTGGCGCCGCCCAGGGGCTGTCTGAGGGCTCAATGAAGTCTGCCCGCTGCATCTCCAACACAGCCTTGTCTGCCGCCTCCTGGCGTGCCAGCGGGATACGGCGGGGACGCATCTTGATAGGTCGAGCATCACCTGTGTCGATCTCATGCTGCACCAGATGAGTCTGACCCACCTCTTCCTCACTCAGCGCAAAGCTGTCTCTGAATTCAAACAGCAACTGCCTCAACCGTTCCTGCTGCTCGGGGTCAAGACCAACACAGTTCCTCCCCCATATCTCCCTCACTGCAGACAGTGTCCTCTCCCCTCCCATCTGGGGTAGCTGGGCTGGGGGGGCGCGGCCCGGGCTCACAGAGGACTGTGTCGTGGAGGTGGCTGGGGGAATGTAACGCAACGCCGTAGGTGACAGGGGGGCTGGGGAAAAGTCACACCGAGATGTGGGGGGGGGGGGCAGCCATGAGTCTCTGCTGCTTTAACTGTTTGAGTAAAGGGTTTGTTGGGTTGAGTGAATGTGACATTAGGGGCCATGGTGACCTCCGGCCCTCCCTGGAAGCTCAGTGTGCCCCTATTTAGGTCTAACTGGCAGCCTGTGCTCCTAAGAAAGTCCAACCCCAGGATACAAGGGTCCTGCACAGCCGCCACCCACACAGGATGACGCACAGTCCTGCCCCCTACTGTCAGAGTCATTATTCCCTTCCCTTTCATGGGTGCCAGCTCACCTGTGACTGTGCGGAGCTGCACAGTTGTAGGCTCACACTGAGTCCAACCTGGCACAATATCTGGCCTCACCAGGGTTACTGTGGACCCAGTGTCCACCAGGGCGGAGCAGGGCACCCCCTCCACAGTGACAGGGACATGACAAAAGTCCCCAACACAGGTCCGGCCCACCACAACAACAGGCTCCATCCGCTTGCCCTCGTCTGCTTCTGGGGGAAGTGGAGCCTTGCTTCCCCGTCTGTGCCGGTGGGCTCCTCCTGAAGAAGATGGTGGTTGGGATAGAAAGCCAGGGGTCCGCACTACCTGGTCTATGCGGACCCCGAGCCGTTTCCCTGAGCTCTGGGGGACATGGGGCAATCTCGGCGCAGATGGTCTGGCTGGCCACAACCCCAGCAGACCCTGGGACCAGGGCGTGTGTTTCGTGCCGCCTGTAGCGACACAGCACGAATGAGTTCTGTCATTTCAGCCACCCATGCAGGCTTTTCCGGCTCCGGGCTGCTCTGCCCCCCAGCTCGCACAGAGGGTCTGTCTCCCTGCACCCCCACCAAAGCCCCAGCTGAAGCCCCAGCCCACACCAGCTCCCTCTCCAAAGCCATCTCCAAGGCTACCTGCAATGACTCAGGATGAGCCAGCTGGGTCTGTATGCGCAGCTCCGTAGGAGAGAGCGCCTGTATGAACTGGTCCCGTGCTAGCTCGCTCTGCACGGAGGGGGGCATGTGAGCATATGCCCGCCGAGAGAGGCTCTCAATGTCATTAGCTAGCACCCGTAGAGGCTCTCCAGGCTGCCTGCGTCTATTACTCAGTTCGGAGCGCAGTAGCCCGGGCTGTACACACTGTCCATAGCGCCTCCTCAGTGCTCCCACTAAAGCACCATAATCACGTCTGTCCTCGGGGCTAATCAATATCAAACAGGCCAGAGCTTCATCCGTGAGGCATAAAGCCAACTGCAGTGCCCTATCTTCATCCGACCACCCCCTAAAATGAGCTAACAGTTCAAACTGAGCATGAAAAGCTTCCCAATCCGCCTTACCGGAATACTTCGGGGTCTTAACGGATACGGACGCAGCCGGGAACTGGGCGCCGCCATGTTTGTTTACATCCTGAGCCCCAGATTCCTCGTCCCGCCGCGTCGACGTCACCCCCTTCGGTCCGCCCACCAGAATCCGCGCGAAACACAGTCGACGAAGCACTCATGCCCGCTTCAGCCGCCATCACTCTAACGTCCTCCCTCAAGCGGCCTCTGGGCTCCGATGCCCCGGCGATCTCCTCAGCCAGAACCCCCGACGTCCATGCACACGCACCTCCTTGGCCATAATCGTCCCCTACCTCCACCTTCACTTTCGGATTCCCTCGAAGCATCTTCAACCCCTGTTCTCACCTACGGTAGCTAGCCACAGAAGTCAGCTAGCTAGCTGGCTAACTTTTATCAACGTTTTTACTTCTAACACCAATGTAATGACCTGACTAGATCATAAAAGAACAACTGTCCAGACAGAGGATTGAGTTTACGAATGGACGGTTTATTAAACCAACTTTACACAGGCTACTGTTTGGCCGTAGTCCACGCCAAATAAATGAAAGATAACCCACAAGCCAATCGTGACCTTCTCTTGTGAAGCCCAGACGTAAAAAGAGAGAGAACAAAGGCTAAACCTGGTCTTAACTTCCAATGCTCCATCCCCCTGCCCAACCCCCCTCCACGCCACTCCGCCAACCGCCAGGATGCCCGGCATCAGAACATTCCAGGCATTCCCGTGATTGGCAGATAGCAGGTTGATTGACATGTCGGACCCCGCGAACACTGGGTACTGGTAGGTACAACACAACCATCTACTAGCCTAACACATAACACACAGCTGTCTGTGCGGGTCGCTACAATATATTTTGCTGGAAGGTGCACTGATTGGTTATTGAAATAGCCATGTATAGTCCATCCCAGCCTCCACAAAGCAGTCATATGTTGGCGTTAGACCGCACTGTTACGTGCTCAACGTTATAAAAATGTATCAAATACAATCATTGTACTGTTTAAAAAATATACAACAACCAATTGGAGAGAACGTGCTTTGTGCATAGGCCTACCCTGTTCACAAAAGTTGATGTTGACCATTTGCAGCACACACTGTTTTTTTTGGGAGTTACCAGTTGTTTTGAACGCACTGAAGTCGGAAGTCGGAGATTTCCGAGTTTCCAGTTCCGAGTTCCCAGTTTTGATCGCGGCATTAGGTGTGGCCTTCAGTGCAGCTCGCCACCTCTCCTCAGACAAGGTTTCACAGTGTGAGAGAGGGTTGGAGGTCGGAAATGACGGCGAGTAGTGCGGACGAAATGGAGGAAATTGAGAAAAAGTTAGGGAAGCAACAGCTGTGCTGGAATGCGAACAATATGGGTGTCAGTTCTGATGGTATGGAGCGGGAGGATGAGGGTCGAGGACCGGAATGGTTGGTAGTGGAAAGACATAGGAAGAAGAGAGATGATGACACAGAAAGCAGTGGAGCATCTAGTAAAGAAAGCATAAAGAGGGCCAAGCAGGAAACAAGAGTAATGATGTGTTGGAGTGGAGAGTGGTTATAGTGTTTGACGAGACCACAGTGCCTCACTTACACCCTATTCAACTAATTAATGCCGTAGAGAAAGAGGTAGGTGAAGTGAAATTAGCTTGGTTCATTGGAAATGGTAGATTGTTAATATTGTGTGGTAGCCAGGCTCAGCAAGAGAAGATTCTGAAAATGGAAAAGCTTAATGGGAAGAAGATTAAAAGCCATGTCCCTGGTGCTTATGCTAGATTGAGGGGAGTCATCACTGGGGTCCCAATATATATGTCCACAGATGATATTAAAGAAAATGTGAAGGGAGGCAGAGTGATTGAGGCCAAAAGGTTGATCAGTAGGAAAGAGGGTCAAAGAAGTGAAAGCTTGTCAGTGATTCCTTAGTTTCAATGTTTGAGAATTTGTCCCATATGCAATGCAGTGTTTTAAATGCCAAAGAATGGGACATGTAGGAAAGAAAATATGTGCCAAGTGTGGAATGGCACATGATTACGGTGAATGTGGAAGCAATGTGAAGGTTAAGTGCTGTAATTGTGGGGGAGAACACAGTGCAGCATTTGGTGGATGCCAGGTACAGAGAGAGGCTAGAGAGGCTCTGAGATATAGGATCAGTCATGATGTATCACGTGCAGAGGCCGTAAAACAGATTGGTAGAACTACAGTGCAGACTAATGGAGCTTACATGGATGTACCTGTAGTAAGTGGACCTACTGTAGGTGCTGGTGCTGCTGATGGTCCTGGCATGGTTTCGAGGCCTGTTCAGAAATCTTGTGCTCATGAATGTGCGGTGTCAAAGGACACTTTGATAATGAATACATTTAATTTAAGTTTTTATTGGTAAGATTATCAGTACGACTCAGATTGTGGAAAGCAGAAATGCCAGGTTGAAGGTTATTGTGGAGAAGGCAAAAGAGATATTGGGGTAACAGATGTTACTGTTGAATTGGTTGTTGACATGCTGAACAATCCTAAGGGTGGAGTGCATGATATAGATCAAGTTTAATGGGGTTGGGGAGGGGGGAGGGTGTGGTAAATGTTAGGGATTTATTTGGTTTAGAATTTTATTTTCATGGTAGTGCAGAATTGGGCAGATCATGATTGATCGTATATTCCAGCACAGTAGGTGGCGCCATGCACTTTAAACGTTTGTTTGCGGACCGCCATGATATCATAGAAGAAGAAGAAGAAGACTATGTTTTTCTCTGTTCCCAGTCAGACAGCACAGGGAGTGTCTCACATGGCACAGCAATATCTAAAGAATCCAGAATGTCCTGCAGGTGTTGAAGATGTGTATCTAAGGGAGTGAACGTTATTTATATTGAGGGATACCTGGAGGTAATCGGACCTCTTTGAAATGAAAATGGAGGCCTTCCCTTGAGGAAAATATATTTTTTACCCCTTCCCGAGCGTTGGAAAAAAAACATGAAACCCTCCCCCTCCAAAATGATCATTAAAACAAAATAGCAGGGAATATTAAATCCCTTTTTAGTAGGCTATCAATGTTGCAGTCATGATTTCTATAAAAAATCATGACTGCAACGGTTGTCGGGAGAGGTCGTGTTTTTCTCTAGCTGGAGGTAAGCAGGAGGTAAGCTTCTCATATGGTGTTGAGTAAAGCTTAACCATGTTTTAGATCGTAGGTAGGTAGTTAGCTGTAGTTAGGTATTGTATTTATTATAGGTTAGTATTGTTGTTATTGTAGGTTTCCGTAGGTAATTGTAGGTTAGTATCGAAGCACGAGGCTAGCTAGCTAGCGGGTTGCTACTGGTATCGATTAGCAACGCTGGAGAGCTGTTTCCAAATGTTAATGTAGTCCTAGCCAACGTAGGTAGGTAGTTAGCTGTAGTTAGGTATTGTATTTATTATAGGTTAGTATTGTTGTTATTGTAGGTTTCCGTAGGTAATTGTAGGTTAGTATCAAAGCACGAGGCTAGCTAGCTAGCGGGTAGCTACTGGTATCGATTAGCAACGCTGGAGAGCTGTTTCCAAATGTTAATGTAGTCCTAGCCAACGTTTAATTTTTGCTGCGTTATGCGTTATGAAAGGAACTAGACACGGACTTGAATTATCTGTTTAGTGTGCTAACACACTCTTGGCAGTTTGTCGTAACCAAGTATTGATGCTAAATTGTGTGTTAATGGATGCTAGCTTGCAGGTTAGCTACGGCGTCATAGCTAAGCATCGTGGGTTGTTGTGGGTAGTTACTGTGTCCTGGCAGTGCCGGCTGTAGCACGAAGCGAGCTACCTAGCCGTTTTTTCGAACTGAGTTAGAGTCAACACAATAGCCATTGTGTGCCGGGTGTAGCACGAAGCTAGCCAGCTAGCCGTTCTTCAAACAAAGTCAACACAGTGGCCATTGCTAGCTGGATTAGCTACTACCAGCTTAACTGTACGGTAGTAGCTAAATACAATATACTTGTCCTAGCTAGCCAATGTCTAATCATTGCTGTGTCATGAAAGGAACTTGACACAGACACGAATGATCTGTTTAGTGTGTTATCACACTATTGGTGGTTTGTTGTGACCAAGTGTTGGTGCTATACGGTGTGTTATTGTTATTGGATGCTAGCTTGCTAGTTAGCTATGGTGTCATAGTTGAATAAAGTGGGTTGAGTCTATTCCTTTAAACATTGAACCGCTGTGGTTCACAACAATTCTGATTTCTAAAGGTGGAAGTTGGGAGAGTTTTTGTTCGGGTGGTTCAGTGAAACAATTTTAGTTTCTGAGGTAGAAGTTTTGGTGAGGGAGGTCCTGCTCTCTCCGCTCCCAGATGCTCAGCTCATTTCATTCCGATCTCCTCTGCATTTTTGTAGCCATTTGCTACAGCCTGTCAACTATGCCTCTGCCTATCCCTGTTCTCTCCTCTCTGCACAGGCTACACAAACGCACCACACCGCGTGGCTGCTGCCTCTCTAACCTGGTGGTCCCTGCACGCACCACCCACGTGGAGTTCCAGGTCGCAGGCAGCCTCTGGAACTGCCGTTCTGCTGCCAACAAAGCTGACTTCATCCCAGCCTATGCCAACCTCCAGTCCCTCGACTTCCTGGCGCTGACGGAAACATGGATCACCACTGAAAACACTGCTACTCCTACTGCTCTCTCCTCGTCTGACCATGTGTTCTCACATACCCCGAGAGCATCTGGTCAGAGGGGTGGTGGTACAGGAATCCTCATCTCTCCCAAGTGGACATTCTCAATTTTTCCCCTAACCCATCTGTCTATCTCCTCATTTGAATTCCATGCTGTCACAGTCACTAGCCCATTTAAGCTTAATATCCTTGTCATCTATCGCCCTCCAGGTTCCCTTGGAGAGTTCATCAATGAGCTTGACGCCTTGATAAGTTCCTTCCCTGAGGATGGCTCACCCCTCACAGTTTTGGGGGATTTCAACCTCCCTATGTCCACATTTGACTCATTTCTCTCTGCCTCCTTCTTTCCACTCCTCTCCTCTTTTGACCTCACCCTCTCACCGTCCCCCTACTCACAAGGCAGGCAATACGCTTGACCTCATCTTCACTAGATGCTGCTCCTCTACTAATCTCACTGCAACTCCCCTCCAAGTCTCTGACCACTACTTTGTTTCCTTTTCTCTCTCGCTCTCCTCCCACACTACTCACTCTGCCCCTACACAGATGGTAATGCGCCGCCGCAACCTTCGCTCTCTCTCTCCCACTACTCTCTCCTCTTCCATCCTATCATCTCTTCCCTCTGCTCAATCCTTCTCCCTCCAATCTCCTGATTCTGCCTCCTCAACCCTCCTCTCCTCCCCTTTCTGCATCCTTTGACTCTCTGTGTCCCCTATCCTCCCGGCCGGCTCGGCCCTCCCCTCCAGCTCCGTGGCTTGATGACTCATTGCGAGCTCACAGAACAGAGCTCCGGGCAGCGGAGCGGAAATGGAAGAAAACTAAACTCCCTGCCGACCTGGCTTCTTTTCACTCCCTCCTCTCTACATTTTCTTCATCTGTTTCTGCTGCTAAGGCCACCTTCTACCACTCTAAATTCCAAGCATCTGCCTCTAACCCTAGGAAGCTCTTTGCCACATTTTCCTCCCTCCTGAATCCTCCTCCCCCCTCCTCCTCTCTCTGTGGATGACTTCGTCAACCACTTTGAAAAGAAGGTTGACGACATCCGATCCTCGTTTGTTAAGTCTAATGACACTGTTGGTCCTGCTCACACTGCCCTACCCTATGCTCTGACTTCTTTCTCCCCTCTCTCTCCAGATAAAATCCTGCGACTTGTGACTGCAGGCCGCCCAACAACCTGCCCGCTTGACCCCATCCCCTCCTCTCTTCTCCAGACCATCTCCGGTGACCTTCTCCCCTACCTCACCTCGCTGATCAACTCATCCTTGACCGCTGGTCATGTCCCTTTCGTCTTCAAGAGAGCGAGAGTTGCTCCCCTTCTCAAAAAAACCAACACTCGACCCCACTGATGTCAACAACTACAGACCAGTATCCCTTCTTTCTTTTCTTTCCAAAACTATTGAGCGTGCCGTCTTTAGCCAACTCTCTTGCTATCTCTCTCAGAATGACCTTCTTGATCCAAACCAATCAGGTTTCAGGACTGGTCATTCAACTGAGACTGCTCTTCTCTGTGTCACGGAGACTCTCCGCACTGCTAAAGCTAACTCTCTCTCCTCTGCTCTTGTCCTTCTAGACCTGTCTGCTGCCTTTGATACTGTGAACCATCAGATCCTCCTCTCCACCCTCTCCGAGCTGGGCATCTCCGGCGCGGCTCACTCCCTGGATTGCGTCCTACCTGACCGGTCGCTCCTACCAAGTGGCGTGGCGAGAAGCTGTCTCCGCACCACGCGCTCTCACCACTGGTGTCCCCCAGGGCTCAGTTCTAGGCCCTCTCCTTTTCTCCCTATACACCAAGTCACTTGGCTCTGTCATATCCTCACATGGCCTTTCATATCATTGCTACGCTGACGATACACAACTAATCTTCTCCTTTCCCCCTTCTGATAACCAGGTGGCGAATCGCATCTCTGCATGTCTGGCAGACATATCAGTATGGATGACGGATCACCACCTCAAGCTGAACCCTGGCAAGACGGAGCTGCTCTTCCTCCCGGGGAAGGACTGCCCGTTCCATGATCTCGCCATCACGGTTGACAACTCCGCTGTGTCCTCCTCCCAGAGTGCGAAGAGCCTAGGCGTGACCCTGGACAACACCCTGTCGTTCTCCGCCAACATCAAGGCGGTGACCCGCTCCTGCAGGTTCATGCTCTACAACATTCGGAGAGTACGACCCTGCCTTACACAAGAAGCGGCACAGGTCCTAATCCAGGCACTTGTCATCTCCCGTCTGGACTACTGCAACTCGCTGTTGGCTGGCCTCCCTGCCTGTGCCATTAAACCCCTACAACTCATCCAGAATGCCGCAGCCCGTCTGGTGTTCAACCTTCCCAAGTTCTCTCACGTCACCCCCCTCCTCCGCACACTCCACTGGCTTCCAGTTGAAGCTCGCATCCGCTACAAGACCATGGTGCTTGCCTATGGAGCAGTGAGGGGAACGGCACCTCTGTACCTTCAGGCTCTGATCAGTCCCTACACCCAAACGAGGGCATTGCGTTCATCCACCTCTGGCCTGCTGGCTCCCTTCCTCTGCGGAAGCATAGCTCCCCCTCAGCCCAGTCAAAACTGTTCGCTGCTCTGGCACCCCAATGGTGGAACAAGCTCCCTCACGACGCCAGGACAGCGGAGTCACTCACCACCTTCCGGAGACATTTGAAACCCCACCTCTTTAAGGAATACCTGGGATAGGATAAAGTAATCCTTCTAACCCCCCCAAATTGTAAAGTGGTTATCCCACTGGCTATAGGGTGAACGTACCAATTTGTGAGTCGCTCTGGCTAAGAGCGTCTGCTAAATGACGTTAATGTGCCCTTGAGCAAGGCACTTGACCCTAATTGCTCCTGTAAGTCGCTCTGGTTAAGAGCGTCTGCTAAATGACTAAAATGTAAATGTAAATCTACCCGTTGTAGAGAACCACTGCTGTATTCATACCATGTTCATGTTATATGCTAGAGGGCGGCATTTACCAATGTAAGCGTTAAGGACCGTCCACACCAAGGACGATAACTATAACGATAAATTATACATAACTATAAAATGTTGGCGAGCATCCACACTAGAGGAAAGTTTATCGTTCTACAGTAGCCTACACCTGTCAATCAACTGATCAAAGCATCCTACTGCATGCTGTAGCCCTATTAATAAGGTATAACACAGACCATTTAGTGCTTCAGGGTGTGTTCATTGGCATAGTGACAACTGCAAATAATATTTCAATGTAGGCTGCATGTAGCTTAATTAAAAAATAAATAAATTACATGTAGAAATTCAACAACAAACACTGTTTAGCCTCCCCATCTTTGCTCCCATAAAGAAATAGAGCCTGCGAGAAGAGCCCTGTGTGGCTTCAGGCTATTCGGTGTGGGAAATGTGGGGACCTGGTGTCCAAGAAGGCTACACATAGCTATGTGGGTGGACAACATTTAATCACAGGTAAAACATTTAACTTGTTTAGTCTAGTCTGTTTGTAACGCCACTCACTACTTGTAGCTGTTTAGGCTGTTTGTTTGTGTTTTTGGTCTTCGCTAGCTTAATGTTCCTGTTGGTAGCTAGCTAGCACCAGAGAGGAAGAGAGCCCAACTCGGCTGAAAATCTGTCTCCCTCCAGCATGTGGCGTTTTCGTTGTTTCACCCACCAATTAAGGAGTTTTTGTATGGATGTCAATGAGAGCATATCGAATTTGTAAAAAATAAGAAAAACTGTCTTATTTGCTGCGTGAGGTTTATTTGATCTAATAGAAGTTTCGTAATGCTTAAGTTGTGACGAGTTTACTGATATAAGTAGAACATGTGACATCCAGGCAATTTTGAGAAAAAACACTTTAAATCAGAGTTGTCTCGAGATGGCTATGCATATTCATGGTACGAGGCTAGTAGCATAGCATGTCTCTCAATTGAATACAGGCGGTTGACGTCAAAAACCCTTATTGAATATTTAAAAAATAATTACAATAATGAGATGTATCCACCAATCCAAATAAAGGATAGGCGGGAGCTAGACAGCCCGCCATGTCGCTTTGTGGACAACGACTCCCATTGTTAGGGCGGAGAGACTTATCTTTTCAGGATATTCATAATCTTTGCTAGCAGTGAGCACTCACTCACTCACACCATCACAAAAAGGAGCATGAGGGAAGCCCTACAATATTACGTTTTTCTAAGTAGTGAGAACACTCGGGAACAGGCAATGTTAAAAAAGTCATCTTTAGACATGTTTTACTTGGCTTAAATGTAGTTTTGTAATTGACTAAAACAAGCAGACAAAAATAATGGGGTAACCATAGTATCAGGACAAGACCCAGATGCAGACAGTTCGAATCACAGATGTTTATACAAAACAGGGGGCAGGCAAAGGACAGGTCAAGGGCAGGCAGAGGTCAGTAATCCAGGGCAGAGTCACAAAGGTACAGAACGGCAGGCAGGGTCAGGGCAGGCGGAATGGTCAGAAATCCAAGGCAGCTTTAAACAGGTACAGAACGGCAGGCAGACTCAGACTAGAAAACAGCAACTAGAAAAACTAGAAAACGGGAAAACACGCTGGTAAGACTTGACGGGACAAGACGAACTGGCAACAGACAAACAGAAAACACTGGTATAAATGGGGACAAATGGGAGACACCTGGTGGGGAGTGGAGACAAACACAAGACAGTTGAAACAGATCAGGGCGTGACACATACAGTGGGGAGAACAAGTATTTGATACACTGCCGATTTTTCAGGTTTTCCAACTTACAAAGCATGTAGAGGTCTGTAATTTTTATCATAGGTACACTTCAACTGTGAGAGACGGAATCTAAAACAAAAATCCAGAAAATCACATTGTATGATTTTTAAGTAATTAATTAGCATTTCATTGCATGACATAAGTATTTGATCACCTACCAACCAGTAAGAATTCCGGCTCTCACAGACCTGTTAGTTTTTCTTTAAAAAGCCCTCCTGTTCTCCACTCATTACCTTTATTAACTGCACCTGTTTGAACTCGTTACCTGTATAAAAGACACCTGTCCACACACTCAATCAAACAGACTCCAACCTCTCCACAATGGCTGGCCAAGACCAGAGAGCTGTGTAAGGACATCAGGGATAAAATTGTAGACCTGCACAAGGCTGGGCTGGGCTACAGGACAATAGGCAAGCAGCTTGGTGAGAAGGCAACAACTGTTGGCGCAATTATTAGAAAATGGAAGAAGTTCAAGATGACGGTTTACTTGTGTCATGCACAAAGTAGATGTCCTAACCGACTTGCCAAAACTATAGTTTGTTAACAAGAAATTTGTGGAGTGTTTGAAAAACGAGTTTTAATGGCTCCAACCTAAGTGTATGTAAACATCAGACTCCGTCAAGTTAGAGATGATTCTGAAGTATTTTCCTCCTAAGTCATGGAACTGGGTGACGTCAACAGTGTTGTTCAGGTAAGGACAGAGACCTCTATCCAGGACCTGTGTAATAACTGCCAGAAAAGATGGTCTGAACTCAGCAATAGACACCCACAAAGATGGCCCACAATAGACAACCACATACCACAACCATAGACACTTCCACAGCATTTGATTAAGGCAGCGCTGCTCCAGTGGTCTCAGGAGTCCCTCACAGGTTAAAGGGGCCATCTGGGAGCCGCCCACTGAGAGAAGACCCAGGACAACAGTGACGCACATCGCCAGCATCATACAGTATCTCAATATGTCTCATTATAATGTCTCAACCCACTGGGCACGCACTGGCTGAATCAATGTTGTTTCAACTAGTTTGTCAACGTATTGTGACGTGATATCAACGTGGAAAATACATTGGATTTGAAAAAAGTAATCAACCAGTACCTTTTTCATCTAATTTTAACCAGCTATGTAAACATTGAAATTAGGGTAAAACTTCAACTTAAATACATTGTTACATCAATCTAATTTCAACATAATCATCAGAACTACAGGATGTATACGTTGAAATGAGTGACTCACGCCAGGGTTGTGGGTTCGATTCCCACGGGGGGCCAGTATGAAAAAAAAAAAAAAAATGTATGCACTAACTGTAAGTCGCTGTGGATAAGAGCGTCTGCTAAATAACTAAAATGTAAATGTAATGTAAATGTTGAAATTGCGTAGACAATCCCACATAGAAACGTAAAAAATATTTTTCATCCTGTATTGAATTGGGTGGTTGAAATTATGTTGAATTTTAGATTTGTTTAAACATATTTTATTTGACCTTTCAATGTTGATAGTAAAATGGTGTGTTTGACTCAACGCCATTGTTTGAACGTCATTGTCACTCCCTGGCTCTGGGGGCTATGTTATGTTGAGCCAGGGTGTGTAAGTCTATGTTTAATTTTCTATGTTGGTCTGAGTGACTCCCAATCAGAGGCAACGAGTGTCAGCTGGGTGTCTCTGATTGGGAGCCATATTTAACTGTTTGTCTTGCACTTTGTGTTTTGTGGTTTCTTGTTCCTTTTTGTTTGTGTATCGAAGAACTTCACGTTTCGTTCTTTGTTTTGATCGTGTGATCTAGTCAATAAATATAAATATGTTCACCCGCAACGCTGCGCCTTGGTCCTCTCTGTTCGACGAGCGTGACAGAAGAAACCACCTTAACCAGACCAAGCAGCGTGTTCAGGAGCCATCGCTGGCAGATCTCCGTGGCAACCTCAACTGGATCAAGCAGCGGGACGAGGAGAGAGGATGGACGTGGGAGGAGATGATTGCGAGTCTGGCAAGAGGGAGGAGAGACCCCAGGAAATTTTTAGGGGGCTCACGACGTCGGGCCAGCAGGTGTACTGGGTTAGAGCGGTGCAAAGCGTTGGCAGAGAAGGCCGCCAGGTTAGGGGGCCACTGGGCACAGAGGAGAGGGAAAGTGTGGAGGCACGGCGAGAGGTACTGGGGTGTGTTACCAGTCCGGTCCGGCCCGTTCCTGATGCCTGCGTGGGGCCAGTGGTGTGTGTCCCCAGTACGGTCCGGCCTGTTCCTGCCATTCCCACCAAGTCAGTGGTGCGCGTCGTCAGCCCAGCCCGGCCTGTTCCTGCCATTCCCACCAAGTCAGTGGTGTGCGTCGACAGCCCAGCCCGGCCTGTCCCTGCTCCACGCACAAAGCCTACGGTGTGCGTCGACAGCCCAGCCCGGCCCGTTCCTGCTCTCCGCACCAAGTCTATGGTGCGCGTCGCCAGCCCAGTCCGGCCCATCCAAGCTTCCCGCACCAAGCCAGTGGTGTGCGTCGTCAAGTCCGGCACGGCCCGTTCCTGCTCTCCGCACCAAGTCTGTGGTGCGCGCCGCCAGCCCAGTCCGGCCCATCCAAGCTTCCCCGCACCAAGCCAGTGGTGTGCGTCGTCAGCCCTGTCCGGCCCGTTCCTGCTCTCCGCGCCAAGTCTGTGGTGCGCGTCGCCAGCCCGGTCCGGCCCGTCCAAGCTCCCGCACCGGGTCAGTGGTGCGGCGTCGTCAGCCCGGTCCGGCTCATTCCTGCTCCCCGCACCAAGTCAGGGGTGCGCCCGTCAGCCCGGTCCGGCCCGTTCCTCCTCCACGCATCAAGCCAGGGGTGTGCGTCGTCAGCCCAGCACAACCCGTGCCTGGGTCATGTCCGGGCCGGATCCGCCGCCGAGGCGGAGTGCCCACCCGGTCCCTCCCCTGTTGTGGTTGTTTGGCGCGGCCGGAGTCCGCGCCTTTGGGGGGTACTGTCACGCCCTGGCTCTGGGGACTATGTTATGTTGAGCCAGGGTGTGTAAGTCTATGTTTAATTTTCTATGTTGGTCTGAGTGACTCCCAATCAGAGGCAACGAGTGTCAGCTGGGTGTCTCTGATTGGGAGCCATATTTAAATGTTTGTCTTGCACTTTGTGTTTTGTGGTTTCTTGTTCCTTTTTGTTTGTGTATCGAAGGACTTCACGTTTCGTTCTTTGTTTTGATCGTGTGATCTAGTCAATAAATATAAATATGTTCACCCGCAACGCTGCGCCTTGGTCCTCTCTGTTCGACGAGCGTGACAGTCATGCTATCAACCTAAATAAAGAGGTATATTGAAATAAAACGTTTAGCTACAGTCAATGCGTTCTGCCTGAACAGTGACGTCTACGAGGGGTAATGCACTTCAGTTAGAACAAGTCCACCATCCAAATGTCTACCTTTGCATACCCTGCTACGCTTTAGGAAAGAAGATGTGTTCTTTTCAGCTGAGCTATCATGACAACACATTTAGACATTGATCAGCTTCCATACTCATTTGCGTAGACTACCTAAATAACGTTGAATAGTTTAAAGTAACTCCTCTACATTTTCTTACACAAGCTGTATGTGAATGTAAATTCGGAGAGAGGTTGGGTTGATGAAGGCTATATTGACATCTGATTTACCCAACAAAGGACACCATCATTTAAACTTGTAGCTAGGTATACTATCATTCATCCATGGGTGACTGGATCTTTGGAAGTTTAGAAGTAGTTACCATTAGCGCTATAAATATGATGCTAAATTCATGATATTAATAATCCATTTTTATCTTTTGTTGGGTTCTATTTTTCTCATAATTGGATCTGTATGTGATGAATAGCTTGGAAGGAATGCATTAATGAACTATACTGATATAAATTGTTTCACATAACAGGCTGTTGTTATTCATGTAAGGAACGTTAGGGGTAGGACAGATAAGACTTGTATTTCTTACAGATACGAACACTCTCTCTTTGTAGTCTGTGAAACTGTCCTTGAACATGGAGTACAGTGGAATGGTGTCTTTTGGGTGCTGACTCCGCAGGTTATTATCATAGCAACTATGCCTGGCAACAAATGGAGTGCCGAGGAGTTGGGACCAACCCCTGCGCCAACGGATTGGCTGAACCACACTCAGTCCTTTGCTCTGGTTGGCCAACAGAAAAAGTGGAGGCTTTCTGTCAGAGTATTTGAAGAAGAACTTAGAACAATGGATCAGTTCTCAGAGTGCCCTGCGTGGTATCTCAGCGGACCCGTATATACGAACCTTCATACTTATCATACATACATTTTGCATATAATAAATTAAGCTTGGATTGAAGATCTCTTGATTCTTATTCCAATACCAGATTTGAATTACGCAATTTCTAACAATTGGTGACCCCGACGTGATCTGGTAGCGGAACTTCACTTCGCTGGAATTCACCCAGCCTATTGGACATCACTGTCATCGAACTGTGTTTCACAAATTGCCCGGGCTTCTAAAAAGGTAAGCAAAACACCTATTGTAATATAACTAAAGTTTTGCACATTGGCTTTATCCAAATTAATTTTGTGAAACACCTGTTTGATGTAAGTGAACCCTATTCTACTATAAATAACAATTACAGTATACTACTTCGATTTCATAATGTACTATGCAAATGTTTGATAATTGTGATGGTTAAACCCATGGAATAGTAGAGGTGGCTGTGTGCCCCATAGTAGAGGTGGCTGTGTGCCCATAGTAGAGGTGGCTGTGTGCCCCATAGTAGAGGTGGCTGTGTGCCCCATAGTAGAGGTGGCTGTGTGCCCCATAGTAGAGGTGGCTGTGTGCCCCATAGTAGAGGTGGCTGTGTGCCCCATAGTAGAGGTGGCTGTGTGCCCCATAGTAGAGGTGGCTGTGTGCCCCATAGTAGAGGTGGCTGTGTGCCCCATTGTAGAGGTGGCTGTGTGCCCCATAGTAGAGGTGGCTGTGTGCCCCATTGTATACCTTTGTTATCTGTGTGTCCTAAGAAACTTTAGTTGTGTGACAAAGAATTACGATTGTGTGTCGAGTGTAAGTGTGTCATTTATGACTGTGATAGGATTATGACTGTGTATTGTGAGTGAGTGTGATAACTGTATACTACGTTTAACTGTGTAATAACTGTGTACCATTTTGGCTGAGAATACAAACAATATTTTAAAACAGTAAATAATGAGAATTACAATTAGGAAATAAAGTTTAAATTGTGCAAACGTTAACAAAAGACACCCATAGGAGGTACTTTAAATAAATAGGCAGTGCGACGCTATGGCACATATCAGTTCAGACTAGATATGACTAGGTTCAAAGGAGACACTTAAAATTCTTTAAGACAGGGGTGACGTATGCATGAGAGTGTGAATGATAAACCTGTATACCTTGATAGAAAACTAATTGGGAATCAAAGACGTCTGTGCCTGTCCAAACTGTATACATTTGGGGATAACTGTTGGGTTCGTGATTGTTTAAACCATATAACCCATCAATAACAATTGGGAACATAAAGCTAAAGTGATTAATTGTGTGACTGAACTGGTTTTGAATAGTTGTGTTGAAACAATTTGGTTTATTATTTGATTCAGTGTTTGATGTTTGACATAGCATAATACTGGTTTTAGGTGCTTGGGTTGAGGCTTCTTTTTTTGTTGATTATTTGATGTAATGTTTGACCCTGCAAAATACTGGTTAAACAATTAGACTGAAATAATTTGGTTTATCATTTAAATATAAACATGCACCAACTTTATCTAATTAGGTGGGAATAATTTGATTTAAATAATTAGATTAAAGTACTTTAAATAACGACAGAATATTGGAAACACTAACACAGCTCCTCAAAAGAGCCTGCTCCCACCGAGCACTGGAGAGAGAGTTGTGAGGGGAGGGGCTGAGAGAGGCGAAAGTGTGGCTTTTGGAGCGAGGAAAGACTGGAGTTGGCTGGGAACACCACGGGGTGATTATTTGAGAGGTGCCTGTGGGTTTCTGACGAGGGATGAGATGGGTGAGAAAGTAGAGAATATTTACATTTGCATTTTTGGTGATTTGGCAGACGCTCTTGTCCAGAGCGACTTGCAGGAGCGATTGGGGTTGAGTGCCTTGCTCGAGGGCACATCGGCAGATTTTTCGCCTGGTCGGCTCGGGGATTGGAACCGGCGACCTCTCGGTTGTTGGCGCGGCGCTACTGATCACTAAGCTGCCTGCCGCCCCATATGAGTTTAAGGTTGTGGCGTTGTTTGATCATGTGATAAGGTTTAATTTGTAATCGGACCATAACTAAAGTGGTTATAGAAGTAATGTATAGGTAGGGGAGAGCCAATAAGGGGCTCCATTGAACTATTATGGTTTATTTGGCATTTCAATGGCATAAGGTGAAATCTGTATGCATGAAGGGAATTCGATTATGTATTATTATAGTATTATGGACACTCCGTAATAAATAAACTGAACCAAACAAGACGTTACTACAGCAATAGAGAATAGTTAATGTTGTTACGTTAGTTCTTAAACCCGATGATAGAGGAAAATGCAGAACGCTGTTAGAGTGTGTTTTATTTTGGCTACTAGGGTGTTTGAGACGGAAGGGCTGGCTAGACGGGGGTGATGACGTGGCTGGATGTGCGACGTGAAAGTATTTACTTTGAGAGAATCGTAGATGGTGTGGAGTGACTGGCGATGTCCCTGGTTCGAACACAGGTAGGGACAGTAGATAAAGCTTTCGCAGTGGGGCTATATACCTAGATTACTATGTGGATTGAGAAATGTGAAAGGTTGAATTAGATAGCTTAAATAGAAGTATTCTAGAAAAGTCTATGAAAATATGTTATAAGGTTACCATGCGCTCTCCCCGAAGGAACAAGGGGAGGGTGAGAGACAGTACAGTTCACATAGTAGGAACATCATTAAATGTATGCTAATCAACGATAGCAAGTCGTTGTTTTATTAATTAGGGCATAATCAGAGAGAACAGTTAAATAAATTGAATAGCGAACTGAAATGGTTTAGCGGGAAATGAGGAATAAGATTGATACAAACAATTATTGATGGGTTAAGACTGGGGATAACCAGGAGAAAGAGATTAGCTCATCTCGTTGGAATGTTGCCAAGGGCTAGGGGAGCAGTAGTGAAGTTAGGCAGTATTTAGGTCATAAAAGTGAGCTACCTGGCTATTTGTGGTTGTTTTTCAAATTGGGTTTTTCAAACAAAAAACAACACACCTAGTATGATGTTTATAAAGCCTTGTTATTTCAATTTTGGGGGGGTTTCAGCAGGTCAAGGGTGATAGGTCTTAGAGGAGCACACAGTGAATTTTATGGAGTTTTTTAGCTTTTGGCTGAGTTTGGGGTATATATGATTTCTTATGAGAATGAATGTCATGAGGACTTAATGAACACTTGGGATAACTAACATTTATGAAATATTTAGAATAATGGTAATGTTTAGTATACTATGGGATTAAACAGTTCGTTAAATGATTTCAATTGCCTCTGAACTCTGTTTTAACATTCTGGTGTTAATTAATCATCCACACTAGTAAATTCTAAAGGCATGAGAGGAGGACTTTAAGATAGTTTATTTTACTAAGTTGAGGGTAATTTGTAATACTGTGCAAATTGTGAAGAAGATTATAGTTTGGTAATAGTATATTTGATTTGAACCATAAAATAACAGAAGAGACAGTGGAGGAATGGCAATTGGATAATGAATTACCAATATTAACTAAAGTGATTGTTTAGGTAGGTGGTAATATTGACACATGGCCAAATCATATGTCAAAAAGGGGGATGGTTGGATTAAATATTAAATATATACGAAGGAGAGGACAAAATACTTTTAAAAAACAACAACACGTATGATAGTTTATTAACCACACCTGTATGTCAGAGGTTTTGTGCCCCACAGGTGAACTAAAGGAGAAGGTGACCCACTCTATCTAACCAGGAGACTGAAGCAGACCTGGCGGGAAGGGCCCTACCAAGTACTGCCTTTGCCAGCAGAATAGCTGAGAGATCCATCTGGGTGCATGTCACTCACTGCAAAAAGGTAAACCCAGCTACACCTGACGAACAAACACAGAGTTAGGAGAAAGATCCGATCACCACTAGGGCTCGGGGGTTGGCTCCTTAACGAAGATTCCCTTACCCTGTCTGATCATCCCTGTGTGAGTTCGATAGAAGGTAAAGCAATGGGTTGGCCTCTGGCATCTGACATGTTTTCAGGGCGAGGGTGGGGATTCACAGGTCTCCCGACGGTAGGTAGCTGTCTGATTGTGGGGGCCATATTCCTAACACACACGGACCCTCCTGTTTCAGCCAGAAGTGGTAGTTAACCTAACACAAGTTGAAAAGGCATAGGAGACAGCTAGACGTAGGGAAAGGGGAAGTACTAGGGACTTTAGGGAAGGACATCACCAATCTCCATACACAGTTTAGGGTTGTGAAAGTAGGGAATTATCAGAAATGGCAGTGCGACCCATATAAGGGTAGGTACTGTCTGAAAGTCTGAATTATGCTAAAACAGATTACAGACCTGACAGGTGAGATATCCTCTTCAACTGGGGCACCCTATAGAGTAAACCTCTCTGAGGGAGGTAGTGAGACAGTGCAAACTATAGACCTGAAGGAAGTAGTACAGATGGAGATGGAGTAAATAGATTTTAACCTGTGGTTGGAATGGATTCAGTATACGGTCTAAAGAGGACTGTTATGCCTGTAGGACAGCCAAACCAAGGTTAACAACTACTCCGTTCCCCTTGACAGGCTTTGACTCTCTGTCAGGTTTATCCTCCATGCAAGCCACCTGGGAATGTGGTGAAAGAGTCTTATTGTAACTTGCATCTGTTTCCCCCGATAACAAAGTCATCCCAACCTGGGTTGCCTCAGTTTGAAGTCACAGGGGATTCTAATTGTTTTTCTAGGACTAGTAAGACAGGATACAGGGTAGGGCCTCTTAGCTCCTGCTCCCACACAGAGAATATCACAACTAAAAGAGACCATGACTAATCTCTCCTCTTTGTTGCAGCCTGAGGATTTTAGGAACCAAAACCAGACCCGTGCTGACATCTGATGGATGTGTGGTGATAACTGATTGTGAACTCACCTACATATGTAAACAATCAAACGTGTCAGAGACTGGTGAGTTGTCACGTAGAAAGTAGGACCTCCTCCAGGAATCCTTTGATGAAAGGATATATATATTGATGGGATAGGAGTACCCCGAGGGGTTCCAGAACAATTCAAAGCTAGGAATCAGATCGCAGCTGGGTTTGAATCAAGTATTTTCTGGTGGTCAACAATTAATAAAAATGTAGATTGGATAAATTATATTTAATATAACCAGCAAAAGATTTATAAACCACACTCGTGATGCAGTAAAGGGATTAGCTGAGCAGACAGCGGCAACTAGCTTAATGACATGGCAGAATAGAATAGCTTTAGATATGCTTTTGGCTGAGCGGGACGGGGTTTGTGTTCTGTTTGGATATATGTGCTGTACTTTCATCCCCAACAATACAGCACCGGACGGGCCCGTGACCAAAGCGCTTGAGTGACCATCACCACGCTGGCGAACGAACTGGCTGAGAACTCTGGTATTGATAGCTCCATAAACGGTTGGTTTGATAACATATTTGGTAAATGGAAAACTATTGTTGTAACTATTCTGGGTGAAGTTATAGCTTCTATGGGTATACTTGTTCTTTGTGGATGTTGTCTTATTTCCTGTGTCTGAGGGTTGGTGAGAAAAGGAGATGGAGAAGGTGGTTTCCAAACAGATGGTGAGATACGGCCCAATCCCCGGACTCCGACCTAAGGAATTAAGGATATGACCTACCAGGCTTGGTGGAGTGACACTCTAGAGGGTGTCTAAAGGGGGCCAAAATGTACTTCCCTGTTGGTGTTTTATGTTTTAATAATCTTATGTTTTGTGTTCTATTAATCCTGTGTTTTATGCTTTATTAATCAAGTTAACCATTGGGTATGTTTGTCTTTCCCTTATGTGAAGGTTTGAAGTGCCTGGGTGACTTGTAGCCAACCGTTTGCAAGTTGGGTGTAGATGGAAGGACTGAAGGCCTTTTATTATCAAATTGTCTATTAATAAAAGTGTTTATTTTTGTTTGTATTGTATTTTAATGAGTGACACCCTAGAGGGCGTCAAAAGGGGGAATTGTTGGGTTCAATTTTTCTCATAATTGGATCTGTATGTGATGAATAGCTTGGAAGGAATGCATTAATGAACTATACTGATATAAATTGTTTCACATAACAGGCTGTTGTTATTCATGTAAGGAACGTTAGGGGTAGGACAGATAAGACTTGTATTTCTTACAGATACGAACACTCTCTCTTTGTAGTCTGTGAAACTGTCCTTGAACATGGAGTACAGTGGAATGGTGTCTTTTGGGTGCTGACTCCGCAGGTTATTATCATAGCAACTATGCCTGGCAACAAATGGAGTGCCGAGGAGTTGGGACCAACCCCTGCGCCAACGGATTGGCTGAACCACACTCAGTCCTTTGCTCTGGTTGGCCAACAGAAAAAGTGGAGGCTTTCTGTCAGAGTATTTGAAGAAGAACTTAGAACAATGGATCAGTTCTCAGAGTGCCCTGCGTGGTATCTCAGCGGACCCATATATACGAACCTTCATACTTATCATACATACATTTTGCATATAATAAATTAAGCTTGGATTGAAGATCTCTTGATTCTTATTCCAATACCAGATTTGAATTACGCAATTTCTAACACTTTGGATATTGTCTTGTATATGAAGGCTGGTTGGTTGATTTCAAATGTAATCTACAAGTTGTTAATATGTTGGATTCACATCTCTATCTCAACCAAAAATCTAAGTTGAAGAATAGGACTAAATCAAATCAAACTTTATTTGAAGTGCATTTAAAGTTTGATTTGATTTAGTGCTATTCTTTAACTTAGATTTTTGGTTGAGATGGAGCCATGAATCCAACATATCAATAATGTATTTGTAGACAAACTGCTTGGATAGTATATATAATCAATATAATGAATAACATATATAAAAGACAATATCCAAACGTAAAAGTGTATTATTAACATAATGAATTATATGGCTAGTGGTAACTACTTCTAAACTTCCAAAGATCCAATCAACCATGCTTCATGTTGAAATGATGGTATCCTTTGTGCAAAGCAGATGCCACTGTAGCCTACATAAACCCAACCTTACTCCTAATTTTCTTTCACATACTGCTTGTGTAAGAAAAGTTAGAGGAGTTACTTTCAACTAGTCAATGTTTAGGCAGTGTATGCAAATGAGTATGGAAGCTGATCAACATCTAAATGTGTTGACACGATGGCTAAGCTGAATCAAGCACAGCTTGTTTCCAAAGCTAAGCAGGATATATATATAGAGGGAGGCATCTGGATGGTCGACTTGTTATGACTGAAGTGCATTACCCCTCATATACCAGTAGGCGTCAATGTTGGCTTCCAATTTTATTTCAATGTACCTCTTTATTTAGGTTGATGGCATAACATTGAAACAATGACATTGATTCAAACATACCACATTACTATCGACATTGAAACAAGGTCAAATATAATGTCTTATCAAATATGAAATTCAACATAATATCAACCACCCAATATATATATATATATACAGTGCCTTCAGAATGTATTCAGACCCCTTGACTCTTTCCACATTTTGTTATGTTACAGTCTTATTCTAAAATTGACTTGAGATGTTTCTACAACTTGATTGGAGTCCACCTGTGGCAAATTAAATTGATTGGACATGTTTTGGAAAGGCCTGTCTATATAAGGTCCCACAGTTGACAGTGCATGTCAGAGCAAAAACCAAGCCATGAGGTTGAACAAATTGTCGTAGAGCGCCGAGACAGGATTGTGTCGAGGCACAGATCTGGGAAGGGTACCAAAATATTTCTGCAGCATTGAAGGTCCCCAAGAACACAGTGGCCTCCATCATTCTTGAATGGCAGAAGTTTGGAACCACCAAGACTCTTCCTAGAGCTGGCCGCCCGGCCAAACTGAGCAATCGGGGAGAAGGGCCTTGGTCAGGGAGGTGACCAAGAACCCGGTGGTCCCTCTGACAGAGCTCTAGAGTTCCTCTGTGGAGATGGGAGAACCTTCCAGAAGAACAACCATCTCTGCAGCACTCCACCAATCAGGCCTTTGTGGTAGAGTGGCCAGACTGAAGCCACTCCTCAGTAAAAGGCACATGACAGCATGCTTGGAGTTTGCCGAAAGGCACCTAAAGACTCTCAGACCATGAGAAACAAGATTCTCTGGTCTGATAAAACCAAGATTGAACTCTTTTGCCTGAATGCCAAGCGTCACGTCTGGAGGAAACCTGGCACCATCCCTACGGTGAAGCATGGTGGTGGTAACATCATGCTGTGGGGATGTTTTCCACAATTCTATGTGGAATTTTCAACTCAATTTCAACATATACATAGTTCTGATGAATATGTTGAAATTAGATTGATGTAACAACCTGTTAGTCAGGTTAAGTTAATGTGTTTAGGTTTTACCCTAATTTCAATGTTTACAAAGCTGGTTGAAATTAGATGAGAACAGTCCCGGTTGATGATTTTTTTTCTCAAATATATTTCCACAATATGTTGACAAATTACATTGAAACAACGTTGATTCAACCAGTGTGTGCCCAGCGGGATGTTACCACTGGACATATGGAGCTGAACAGATAACCTTTTTGATTTGCAGTAGGGGGAATTGCATTGAATCAAATGATTAATGTACAATTACTTAACACCAGTAAGAGAGGGGTGGCCCTAGTGATGTTGATGATGTCAATTATGCCACCACATCAGATGTGGGGTATCACCTTTGGGGTCTGAATTCAGTGGAACAATATTCAATCAAAACTGCGAGATGAGAATTCTTTGATTAGAACTTAGATGTCAACATACAATTCAAATTCTCATCATATAGATGTCACAAAGGTTACATGATTTGGAATGTTTACCGTTACCATGCAAACCTGTTTGTTAGTTCCAATTCTACATTTTTTAATGTAAAATTCTCATTATCAAAATGAAGAAAGCAGGTAAAACATGGTTTCGAGCTTGGTGTTCTTTTTTCTTTGTATGCTGCTTTAGCACCACCGAGACCAAAACCAGAACCAGAACTAGAAATGGAAGAAAACAGCGAAAGATCAAAGAGACTGAATTTATCGAATTGACTGACCTTGGGAAAAACACTTCATTCAATGGATCATGCAAACTATCTAGCACAACAAAGAATGAATCACCTGAGACATTCAAAAAGGACACTCCAACAAGCAGCAAGACCTCAAATAATACCTTGAACAAAGAGTCACCTGGTCACCTTTCTGTTGAGGACTGTAAGGCCCAGCCTTTTTACCCGACCAACCCTTCTCCGCAAAAGGAGAGTCCACATATTCTCCAGTTTGGTCCATTGCTAGATTACACAGCTGACCATTGGCCATACTTCCCTCCAAACCTCCTGCCCTCACCACCCCTGGAGCAAAACACAACCATGACAGAGGAGATCTTTGGTGATCTCGCCCTGCTCAAGCCTGGTCAGTCCATGGGAGATGCCTGGAACACTTCAGACATTAGGTAAACATCATTACAGCAAATACTGCATTATGGTACTTGTATGATCTTTTAATTTAATGACCCAATAGAATTCAATAGTTCTGATTTCCCTTGAAGACTATGAAAAAGGTAGTCTGGTCCCATACTGTACGATGATAGTTGTCTACAGCACATCCAGTACAGTATGGAACCAGACCAGGAACAAGGTGTTACGTCAGGCTGTGTGTATCCCATAGAGCGGAAGAACCTTGTCGTCTTGAGGTTATGAAGAACCAGACAGGCCTGTGGGGCAGCAGTGTGCAACGCCAGCCTCAGCAGACTTCACCAGGCAATCACCTCAGCCACGCCCTGGGCCAGTATCTGGACTCCACCACCATACCGATGACCTCTGACCTCCAGAAACTGGGCCTGACCTCTGATTTCATGAAGGTGCCTGAGGAGACGCTGTTTATAGAGGTGTGGGACCTCGGGGAGGGCGCAGGGGACCATCGCTATAAGGCCAAGTGGGCAATTACCGAGGAGCACGGCATTGTGCTAGACCAGGGCACCTGGCTGCAGAATGATGACAACTGGTGAAACCACACATGAAAGATGTTGGTGAACAATTATCTTCACCTCACGATTCATAAGTGTGAAAACATTAAAATACTTTATTCCGGCATTCCTTTTATTCTTTAATCCCTCCAACTTTGTATCCAGTACTAGAATACTCCTGCAGCTGCATTACTACATGGATGAGTGAAAACTGTAGTTCTGGTAAACAGATGTGATGGAGAAAGAGAAATCAGTGACAGGTGCAGGGATAGGATGAATATATCTGAGCTACACTCTTACTCTGTGCCGACATGCTGTTAGCATATGAGATTAACCACATTTTCCATTGAGCCCAGAATAGGCCATTCCCCCACAACATTAGCTTTAACCAGGAGCCTAGTTCTAGCACAGATAAGCAACATTTCACAATTGAAATCTCTAATACTTCTCTCAATTTCTTCTATATATGCCTGTTGTGACATGGCAATTTTTTGAAGAGCGGTGAGGAGAGGTTAACAGTGTCTGTCGGAGGGGTGTGAAAATACTGCAGGGATTGAAGGCTGAAGGCTGAAGGCTGGGTTGGGGTGGGCATTGGGGGACTGTAGAGGGCTAACTAAATAGAACACAAATGTACATTCACAAAAGAAAGAAACAACCTTCTGCGGAAAACGTAAATGAATCAGGTACATATTTATTGAGGCAATCTTAAATAGAAAGTTCAAGTTGGAAATGAGAAATAATGCTCGAGGCATTTCATGTAAACACACACAAGAAAAACAATGCAGCATGAAAGAAACGTAAATATTTACAACATTAAAAAGTACAACATTTGGCATGAATGTAGTCTGTTTCACCATGTAATCAGACTTTAAAAAATCCCAACATTGACTATAAATAGGTGCACATCAATTACCACGAGATTGGTATAGTGGTTATCAATAAACGGCCAAACTGTAAATTAAATAGCTTTTACAACGGTTCAGACAATTGGCATCCATGGCATGTTGAAAATCAAAAGCATTTAAAATAAAAATAGATAAAAAGGACCTAGCTGCCACCATTGAAAAGAGCTACATCATGACACTACACCCTCCTCCAAGTGGTAGTAGTAGAAAGAGGATAATCATTTTGCTCACAGACAAAAGAGCACTGTGGTGATTTGGTAACAATCTCTGTCAATCAGCGGTCACACACACATTTATACATTACAATGAGCACCATGAAGATTAAAATAAAGAGGCATAATTGTTTTTATTGTAAACAAAAATGTATGGAAGCATTTAAAAACCTCTTACTAAGGAAACAAGCAAACTGACAAATCCCAATGGATTCGACAATACATTTCATTTGTCATTTTGAGTTCCCTTTGCATTAGTTCCCATGGGTCCTTTAGAAGAGTTTCGGCAGCTGTCGAAGTCTACTTAGGTCCAAGAAATTTCCCATCGACCCTTCTGGTTGAGGACACTCCCTCTGCATTTTTCCAAAAGATGGCCGCTGTTTGGCGCCATTCTCCTTCTCCAAACTGTGTTTGGCGCCGCGGGCCAAAAGCTGCATTTTAGGACGCAAGTCTCTGAGTAGCTGGCTTTGAGAGTCTGCATGCAGTGCCTGGGGGTGGACAGGGTCGGAGTGGGGCAACTCGTTTGTGATGTTTTTCAGAACCAAACCTTTGTGCTCCCACTCTCCTAGTCCTTCTTGTTCCGGTTGAACATGGAACTGTACAGTGTATCCCATCTCCGATTGCTCCCCCTCGGCCCTCTCCTCCTCCTCACTCCCACTCCCCTCCTCTATCAGCCCGTATCTCTTCATGTACTTGCGGGTGGCTAAAGACATGCTGTTCGGAGACAGAATACTGCTCTGTCCCATGGCGCTCTTCTCCGTTGGGGGCTTCTCTGAGAGCAGTGTGCAGGGGCTGAACCTGGGACGGGCCCTGGGGGGCTGTTGCCCTCCCCCTACAGAGAGCCTGGAGAGCTGCTGGTCGCTTAGGTATCGGAGGGCGATGGCGTTGGCCTCCAGGCTGAGGTCCACGCTGCCGCCCCACATGCTGGTCCCCATCGACTCTGGGAGGGTCAGTCTGCTGATGACCGCCTCTGGGTTGATGCCGGCCAGGGTACTGGGGAGAAGGAAACGGAAGCTGCATTTTAAATCAAAGTTACAGGAACACCTTCTGCATAATGTAACCTACGTAGCTAAATTATGTCGAGCTTACATGAGAATGAGCAAGAAAGTAAGAGAAACAGCCACTGTAATGGCCCCTATTGTCATGTTAGAATGGCTGTAACCATCATAACGGGTCCATTTCCCACAACTGAAACATCCTCTTATTATACCATAATACTACTACCTCTATGACCTACGTGCAAAGATGGTCAAGTAAACCTGAAACTTCAAGGCAAACATACCTGGCACTCTCTACAGAGCTGCGCGTGGTCTTGCCCCCGGGGTCGGCAGAGTCCAGGTCCACGTTGACCCCTAGCTGCTGCAGCTGGCGCAGCGTGGCGTGGAGCACCTGGTCCCTTCCTCCTGACTGCTGCTCTACTTTGGGCTCCGGCCTCCGGGAGCTGACGGGAACAGGGCTAGGGGATGACTGCTGGGACTGACAGTGGGACACTTGTCTAGGGGACAAGCTGTGTCTCTCTCGCAGTGTGTACGAGGTGCTTCGATCTTCTTCCTCTTTTACCTCCTCGTTCACTGATCCCTGGAGACGGCTGTTCACTTGGCCCTGTGGAAGGATGAAGAACGTCAGATCTTTATTTATAAGCGCTTTTCATATGTTTAGGTCCAAGCAACAGATATTCAAAGGGATTTCACAGGAGGGAGGCTGGCCACATATCATGTTGTATTAAGCATTTCACTGCAATACTAGATTATGTTGAAACATTCTCCAAAAGAAGTATACCAGGATGAAAGACGGTGCAAATTCAAATACATAGCCTAATTACTTGGAGCCGTGCTCATAAGTATATTTTTTTCTTCCGCAAATCATGGTCTCCTGTTGACATACATGGAGCAAATAAAAGTCCCTATAAAAGATTACTCTTACCAGTAGATCCTGATAAAACCGCTGATCGTCCTCCACCGCCCTGGGCTCCTGACTCTTGGTGCCGTCCCTCTGTGGAGACTGGGACTGGTAGTACATGCTGGCACTCTCCCCCAACACTGGACTCTGGAAAGAACAGTCTCCAAATGCTGACTGAGTCCTGCAGGAAATGCACAAAAACACATGCTGTTCATACTACGGTTAAAAAATACTTCACTGAAATGGCCACAAGGTGGCACCAGTGTTCAGATGGTGTTCAGCGGGTGAGCCGTCACAGTTGGTGACAGAAGTGGTATGACACTTCTGACGCCAGTTGTGAGGGCTCACCCTCACGTGCATATTTTCACATCACCCATGTTCTCCTGTGGCTGGGTTTCAGATTGAAAGCTTGGTCTATTCCATTCTCCCGAGTGGCGCAGTGGTCTAAGGCACTGCATCGCAGTGCTAGCTGTGCCACTAGAGATCCTGGTTCGAATCCAGGCTCTGTCGTAGCTGGCCGTGACCGGGAGACCCATGGGGCGGCGCACAATTGGCCCAGCGTCGTCCAGGGTAGGTGAGGGAATGGCCAGCAGGGATATAGCTCAGTTGGTAGAGCATGGCGTTTGCAACGCCAGGGTTGTGGGTTCGATTCCCACGGGGGGGGGGGGCAGTATAAAACAATATGTATTCACTAACTGTAAGTCGCTCTGGATAAGAGCGTCTGCTAAAATGACTAAAATTTAAAAAATGTAAAATCACTGAAGCCTCGTTCTTGTGAAATGGAGGGAGTAAAATGGTGTAAACTGCCGTTCAGAGTTCTAGGTGGTGAACTACAACCATTACTTTCTTGCATTCTTCCAGTCAATTCAAACTGAGGGCTGGGCCAATGGAAGAAAACAAGCGTTCAGTTTGAAATGCAGTCAACCGTTCTCTTACCTCTGGTGCGTTGACTGGTTGGATGGTGTGCCTGACACCCGTCTCTCTCTGACCCCGCTCTCTTCTTCCGAGCCATCTATGTGACTGCTGTGGGTAAGGCTGGCACTGCCAGAGCTCCGACTAGAGGAGGCCCTGCTGCCATCGGGAGCGCCAGGCACTGTGTCGGTGTGCCACTCTGGCTGTGGCGCTCCTCATCGCGAGCAGGGGCATCGACAGGGACGCCCCAGAACAGACTAGCACCTACACAGCAGGGAGAGATGCAGTTAGTCAACTAAGGGTGCGTTTGTAAATTCACTCTGGCCATCTACTCCGATTTCAGAGCACTCTCGTCTGAGTGTGCCAGAGCGCAGAATAACTGATGAATTTACGAACTCGCTGAATATGACCAGTGTCAGTAAACGTCAGCAAAAAAACATAATTCAGTTGTTGCCAACAGCACAGTTAGTCAAATAAAGTAAAATGTTATTGGTCACATACACATACAGGTGCAGCTCAATAAATTAGAATATTGTGGAAAAGTTAAGTAATTTCAATAATTCAACTGACAAAGTGAAACTCATATATATCGTGGATTAATTACACAAAAAGTGAAATAGTTCAAGGCTGTATTTTTAAAATCTTGATGATTACGGCTTACAGCTCATGAAAACCCCCAAATTCAGTATCTCAGAAAATTAGAATATGACATAATACAGACATGTCGGCCTTCTGAAAAGTATGTTCTTGTACATGCAGTCAGTACTTGGTTGGGGCTCCTTATGCATGAATCACTGCATCTATGCGGCATGACATGGAGTCTATCAGCCTGTGGCACTGCTGAGGGGTTATGGAAACCCAGGTTGCTTCGATAGCGGCCTTCAGCTCATCTGCATTGTTGGGTCTCGTGTCGCTCATCTTCCTCTTGACAATACCCCATAAATTCTCTATGGGGTTCAGATCAGGCGAGTTTGCTGGCCAATCAAGCACAGTAATCCCATGGTCATTGAACCAGGTATTGGGACCTTTGGCAGTGTGGGCAGGTGCCAAGTCCTGCTGGAAAATGAAATCAGCATCTCCATAAAGCTTGTCAGCAGAAAGGAAGCATGAAGTGCTCTAACATTCCTGGTAGACGGCTGAGTTGACTTTGGACTTGATGAAACACAGTGGACCAACACCAGAAGATGACATGGCTCCCCAAATCATCACTGACTGTGGAAACTTCATACTGGACTTCAAGCAACTTGGATTCTGTGCCTCTCCACTCTTCCTCCAGACTCTGGGACCTTGATTGCCAAATTAAATGCAAAATGTACTTTAATCTGAAAAGAGGACTTTGGACCACTGAGCGACAGACCAGTTCTTTTTCTCCTTAGCCCAGGTAAGACGCTTCTGACGTTGGCTCTGGTTCAGGAGTGGCTTGACACGAGGAATGCGACAGTTGTAGCCCATTTCCTGGATACGTCTGTGCGTGGTGGCTCTTGATGCACTGACTCCTGCCTCAGTCCACTCCTTGACAATCCTCTCAAGGCTCCGGTTATCCCTGTTGCTTGTGCACCTTTTCCTACCACACGTCTTCCTTCCACTCGAATTGCCATGAATATGCTTGGAAACAGCACTCTGTGAACAGCCAGCTTCTTTAGCAATGAATTTTTGATGCTTTCCCTCCTTGTGGAGGTTGTTGATGACTGTCTTCCGCACTAACTGTCAAGTCAGCAGGCTTCCCCATGATTGTGAAGCCTACTGAACTGGACAGAGACCATTTAAAGGCTCAGGAAACCTTTGCAGGTGTTTTGAGTTAGTTAGCTGTTTAGAGTGTGACACCTTGAGTCTACAATATTGAACTTTTTCACAATATTCACATTTTGGGGTTTTCATGAGCTGTAAGCCGCAATCATCAAGATTAAAACAAATACAGCCTTGAACTACTTCACTTTTTGTGTAATTAATCCACAATATATATGAGTTTCACTTTGTCAGTTGAATTATTGAAATTACTTAACTTTTCCACAATATTCTAATTTATTGAGCTGCACCTGTATTTAGCAGATGTTATTGCGGGTGTAGTGAAATGCTTGTGTTCCTAGCTCCAACAGTGCAGTAGTATCTAACAACAGTGCAGTAGTATCGAACGCTCTAGATAACCAGCTCTGCTAGGGCAAGTAAAATGGTCAGAGGGAGTTTCTCTCATTTGTATCTGGAAGTAGCTAGCAAGCTAGCCAACTTTAGCCAGTTAGCTTGGGTGCTTGACTGCCGTCATGAGGAACGCTCGGATCAACCCTACTCCTCGGCCAGAGCGTCCAGTGTGCGCTCTGAACGCTCCGAGAGCGAAACACTGAATTTACAAACGGACAATATGACCACGCTCTGAATTTACGCCCAGAACGCAGTCTGGCACTCCAGAGTGAATTTACGAACATACCCTATATGTGTAGTAAGCAAAATGTCTTATCAAGACAGTTACACAACAAAAGAGTAACCATAGGTGTATTGATACTGTGTATTGATACTGGTTAGTCCGAATTCACTTTTTCTATTCAGGAGACCTGGAGAAAAAAAAGGCCATGTTCTCAGTAGATCGCAAATGAACCATAAAGTGAGAAATACGATTTTCACAGTGCTTGAAGAGACTAGAGCGTCACACGGTCTTGCAAAAACAAGCACAGTTCGAAATGGGAAAGTGATAGGCCTAGAATTGGATCAAAATGCAGTGGATAGACAAACAATGACCAAGATTGCCAGAAGCGGTGATGAATGAGTCCAGTACCTGTGCCAACAGCGATGCTAACACTTCTCTTGGTCTGTTGTCCTGGGGAGGTCTGTGTCTGGATGGCTACCTGCTCAGTGGATGGAGAGGAGCTCTCTCCTTTCCCTTGGGCCTCAAGTAGCTTCTGGATCTGAAATCAACAGGGTAAGAAAGGTTGAGAACTCCTGTTCTAAAGCTTTAAGATTGTGTAATTTGGTACAGTGTCTGATATCCACAATGACACGGTGAAGCATGGTGGTGGCAGCATCATGCTGTGGGATGTTTTTCAGCGGCAGGGACTGGGAGACCAGTCAGGATCGAGGAAAGAGGAACGGAGCAAAGTACAGAGAGATCCTTGATGAAAACCTGCTCCAGAGCGCTCAGGACCTCAGACTGGGGGCGAAGGTTCACCTTCCAACAGGACAACAACCCTAAGCACACAGCCAAGACAACGCAGGAGTGGCTTCCGGGACAAGTCTCTGAATGTCCTTGAGTGATCCAGCCAGACCCCGGACTTGAACCCGATTGAACATCTCTGGAGAGACCTGAAAATAGCTGTGGAGCGACGCTCCTGTTTTTGCTTTGTCATTATGGGGTATTGTGTGTAGATTGATGAGGAGAAAAAAACATTTTATCAATTTTAGAATAAGGCTGTAATGTAACAAAATGTGGAAAAGGTCAAGGGATCTGAATACTTTCCGAATGCACTGTAGCTCTCCCACAAGAAGACTCAAAATATGAACCCTTTAAGACTTAGGTACAACAGCCAGAATAAGACAAGTGAAAGTTATTTAGTCTGTTTTTGTATGGATGTCAATGAGAGCATATCGAATTTGTAAAAAAAAAAAAAAACTGTCTTATTTGCTGCGTGAGGTTTATTTGATCTAATAGAAGTTTCGTAATGCTTAAGTTGTGACGAGTTTACTGATATAAGTAGAACATGTGACATCCAGGCAATTTTGAGAAAAAACACTTTAAATCAGAGTTGTCTCGAGATGGCTATGCATATTCATGGTATGAGGCTAGTAGCATAGCATCTCTCTCAATTGAATACAGGCGGTTGACCTCAAAAACCCTTATTGAATATTTTAAAAATAATTACAATAATGAGATGTATCCACCAATCCAAATAAAGGATAGGCGGGAGCTAGACAGCCCGCCATGTCGCTTTGTGGACAACGACTCCCATTGTTAGGGCGGAGAGACTTATCTTTTCAGGATATTCATAATCTTTGCTAGCAGTGAGCACTCACTCACTCACACCATCACAAAAAGGAGCATGAGGGAAGCCCTACAATATTACGTTTTTCTAAGTAGTGAGAACACTCGGGAACAGGCAATGTTAAAAAGTCATCTTTAGACATGTTTTACTTGGCTTAAATGTAGTTTTGTAATTGACTAAAACAAGCAGACAAAAATAATGGGGTAACCATAGTATCAGGACAAGACCCAGATGCAGACAGTTCGAATCACAGATGTTTATACAAAACAGGGGGCAGGCAAAGGACAGGTCAAGGGCAGGCAGAGGTCAGTAATCCAGGGCAGAGTCACAAAGGTACAGAACGGCAGGCAGGGTCAGGGCAGGCGGAATGGTCAGAAATCCAAGGCAGCTTTAAACAGGTACAGAACGGCAGGCAGACTCAGACTAGAAAACAGCAACTAGAAAAACTAGAAAACGGGAAAACACGCTGGTAAGACTTGACGGGACAAGACGAACTGGCAACAGTTCAAACAGAAAACACTGGTATAAATGGGGACAAATGGGAGACACCTGGTGGGGAGTGGAGACAAACACAAGACAGTTGAAACAGATCAGGGCGTGACACATACAGTGGGGAGAACAAGTATTTGATACACTGCCGATTTTTCAGGTTTTCCAACTTACAAAGCATGTAGAGGTCTGTAATTTTTATCATAGGTACACTTCAACTGTGAGAGACGGAATCTAAAACAAAAATCCAGAAAATCACATTGTATGATTTTTAAGTAATTAATTTGCATTTCATTGCATGACATAAGTATTTGATCACCTACCAACCAGTAAGAATTCCGGCTCTCACAGACCTGTTAGTTTTTCTTTAAAAAGCCCTCCTGTTCTCCACTCATTACCTTTATTAACTGCACCTGTTTGAACTCGTTACCTGTATAAAAGACACCTGTCCACACACTCAATCAAACAGACTCCAACCTCTCCACAATGGCCAAGACCAGAGAGCTGTGTAAGGACATCAGGGATAAAATTGTAGACCTGCACAAGGCTGGGCTGGGCTACAGGACAATAGGCAAGCAGCTTGGTGAGAAGGCAACAACTGTTGGCGCAATTATTAGAAAATGGAAGAAGTTCAAGATGACGGTTTACTTGTGTCATGCACAAAGTAGATGTCCTAACCGACTTGCCAAAACTATAGTTTGTTAACAAGAAATTTGTGGAGTGTTTGAAAAACGAGTTTTAATGGCTCCAACCTAAGTGTATGTAAACATCAGACTCCGTCAAGTTAGAGATGATTCTGAAGTATTTTCCTCCTAAGTCATGGAACTGGGTGACGTCAACAGTGTTGTTCAGGTAAGGACAGAGACCTCTATCCAGGACCTGTGTAATAACTGCCAGAAAAGATGGTCTGAACTCAGCAATAGACACCCACAAAGATGGCCCACAATAGACAACCACATACCACAACCATAGACACTTCCACAGCATTTGATTAAGGCAGCGCTGCTCCAGTGGTCTCAGGAGTCCCTCACAGGTTAAAGGGGCCATCTGGGAGCCGCCCACTGAGAGAAGACCCAGGACAACAGTGACGCACATCGCCAGCATCATACAGTATCTCAATATGTCTCATTATAATGTCTCAACCCACTGGGCACGCACTGGCTGAATCAATGTTGTTTCAACTAGTTTGTCAACGTATTGTGACGTGATATCAACGTGGAAAATACATTTGATTTGAAAAAAGTAATCAACCAGTACCTTTTTCATCTAATTTTAACCAGCTTTGTAAACATTGAAATTAGGGTAAAACTTCAACTTAAATACATTGTTACATCAATCTAATTTCAACATAATCATCAGAACTACAGGATGTATACGTTGAAATTGCGTAGACAATCCCACATAGAAACGTAAAAAATATTTTTCATCCTGTATTGAATTGGGTGGTTGAAATTATGTTGAATTTTAGATTTGTTTAAACATATTTTATTTGACCTTTCAATGTTGATAGTAAAATGGTGTGTTTGACTCAACGCCATTGTTTGAACGTCATGCTATCAACCTAAATAAAGAGGTATATTGAAATAAAAGCGTTTAGCTACAGTCAATGCGTTCTGCCTGAACAGTGACGTCTACGAGAGGTAATGCACTTCAGTTAGAACAAGTCCACCATCCAAATGTCTACCTTTGCATACCCTGCTACGCTTTAGGAAAGAAGATGTGTTCTTTTTCAGCTGAGCTATCATGACAACACATTTAGACATTGATCAGCTTCCATACTCATTTGCGTAGACTACCTAAATAACGTTGAATAGTTGAAAGTAACTCCTCTACATTTTCTTACACAAGCTGTATGTGAATGTAAATTCGGAGTGAGGTTGGGTTGATGAAGGCTATATTGACATCTGATTTACCCAACAAAGGACACCATCATTTAAACTTGTAGCTAGGTATACTATCATTCATCCATGGGTGACTGGATCTTTGGAAGTTTAGAAGTAGTTACCATTAGCGCTATAAATATGATGCTAAATTCATGATATTAATAATCCACTTTTATGTTTGGATATTGTCTTGTATATGAAGGCTGGTTGGTTGATTTCAAATGTAATCTACAAGTTATTAATATGTTGGATTCACATCTCTATCTCAACCAAAAATCTAAGTTGAAGAATAGGACTAAATCAAATCGAACTTTATTTGAAGTGCATTTAAAGTTTGATTTGATTTTGTGCTATTCTTTAACTTAGATTTTTGGTTGAGATGGAGCCATGAATCCAACATATCAATAATGTATTTGTAGACAAACTGCTTGGATAGTATATATACTCAATATTATGAATAACATATATAAAAGACAATATCCAAACGTAAAAGTTTATTATTAACATAATGAATTATATGGCTAGTGGTAACTACTTCTAAACTTCCAAAGATCCAATCAACCATGCTTCATGTTGAAATGATGGTATCCTTTGTGCAAAGCAGATGCCACTGTAGCCTACATAAACCCAACCTTACTCCTAATTTTCTTTCACATACTGCTTGTGTAAGAAAAGTTAGAGGAGTTACTTTCAACTAGTCAATGTTTAGGCAGTGTATGCAAATGAGTATGGAAGCTGATCAACATCTAAATGTGTTGACACGATGGCTAAGCTGAATCAAGCACAGCTTGTTTCCAAAGCTAAGCAGGATATATATATATAGAGGGAGGCATCTGGATGGTCGACTTGTTATGACTGAAGTGCATTACCCCTCATATACCAGTAGGCGTCAATGTTGGCTTCCAATTCAACATTGAAACAAGGTCAAATATAATGTCTTATCAAATATGAAATTCAACATAATATCAACCACCCAATATATATATATACAGTGCCTTCGGAATGTATTCAGACCCCTTGACTCTTTCCACATTTTGTTATGTTACAGTCTTATTCTAAAATTGACTTGAGATGTTTCTACAACTTGATTGGAGTCCACCTGTGGCAAATTCAATTGATTGGACATGTTTTGGAAAGGCCTGTCTATATAAGGTCCCACAGTTGACAGTGCATGTCAGAGCAAAAACCAAGCCATGAGGTTGAACAAATTGTCCGTAGAGCGCCGAGACAGGATTGTGTCGAGGCACAGATCTGGGAAGGGTACCAAAATATTTCTGCAGCATTGAAGGTCCCCAAGAACACAGTGGCCTCCATCATTCTTGAATGGCAGAAGTTTGGAACCACCAAGACTCTTCCTAGAGCTGGCCGCCCGGCCAAACTGAGCAATCGGGGAGAAGGGCCTTGGTCAGGGAGGTGACCAAGAACCCGATGGTCCCTCTGACAGAGCTCTAGAGTTCCTCTGTGGAGATGGGAGAACCTTCCAGAAGAACAACCATCTCTGCAGCACTCCACCAATCAGGCCTTTGTGGTAGAGTGGCCAGACTGAAGCCACTCCTCAGTAAAAGGCACATGACAGCATGCTTGGAGTTTGCCCGAAAGGCACCTAAAGACTCTCAGACCATGAGAAACAAGATTCTCTGGTCTGATAAAACCAAGATTGAACTCTTTTGCCTGAATGCCAAGCGTCACGTCTGGAGGAAACCTGGCACCATCCCTACGGTGAAGCATGGTTGTGGTAACATCATGCTGTGGGGATGTTTTCCACAATTCTATGTGGAATTTTCAACTCAATTTCAACATATACATAGTTCTGATGATTATGTTGAAATTAGATTGATGTAACAACCTGTTAGTCAGGTTAAGTTAATGTGTTTAGGTTTTACCCTAATTTCAATGTTTACAAAGCTGGTTGAAATTAGATGAGAACAGTCCCGGTTGATTATTTTTTTTTCAAATATATTTCCACAATATGTTGACAAATTACGTTGAAACAACGTTGATTCAACCAGTGTGTGCCCAGCGGGATGTTACCACTGGACATATGGCGCTGAACAGATAACCTTTTTGATTTGCAGTAGGGGGAATTGCATTGAATCAAATGATTAATGTACAATTATTTAACACCAGTAAGAGAGGGGTGCCCCTAGTGATGTTGATGATGTCAATTATGCCACCACATCAGATGTGGGGTATCACCTTTGGGGTCTGAATTCAGTGGAACAATATTCAATCAAAACTGCGAGATGAGAATTCTTTGATTAGAACTTAGATGTCAACATACAATTCAAATTCTCATCATATAGATGTCACAAAGGTTACATGATTTGGAATGTTTACCGTTACCATGCAAACCTGTTTGTTAGTTCCAATTCTACATTTTTTTTATGTAAAATTCTCATTATCAAAATGAAGAAAGCAGGTAAAACATGGTTTCGAGCTTGGTGTTCTTTTTTCTTTGTATGCTGCTTTAGCACCACCGAGACCAAAACCAGAACTAGAAATGGAAGAAAACAGCGAAAGATCAAAGAGACTGAATTTATCGAATTGACTGACCTTGGGAAAAACACTTCATTCAATGGATCATGCAACACAGCTGACCATTGGCCATACTTCCCTCCAAACCTCCTGCCCTCACCACCCCTGGAGCAAAACACAACCATGACAGAGGAGATATTTGGTGATCTCGCCCTGCTCAAGCCTGGTCAGTCCATGGGAGATGCCTGGAACACTTCAGACATTAGGTAAACATCATTACAGCGAATACTGCATTATGGTACTTGTATGATCTTTTAATTTAATGACCCAATAGAATTCAATAGTTCTGATTTCCCTTGAAGACTATGAAAAAGGTAGTCTGGTCCCATACTGTACGATGATAGTTGTCTACAGCACATCCAGTACAGTATGGAACCAGACCAGGAACAAGGTGTTACGTCAGGCTGTGTGTATCCCATAGAGCGGAAGAACCTTGTCGTCTTGAGGTTATGAAGAACCAGACAGGCCTGTGGGGCAGCAGTGTGCAACGCCAGCCTCAGCAGACTTCACCAGGCAATCACCTCAGCCACGCCCTGGGCCAGTATCTGGACTCCACCACCATACCGATGACCTCTGACCTCCAGAAACTGGGCCTGACCTCTGATTTCATGAAGGTGCCTGAGGAGACGCTGTTTATAGAGGTGTGGGACCTCGGGGAGGGCGCAGGGGACCATCGCTATAAGGCCAAGTGGGCAATTACCGAGGAGCACGGCATTGTGCTAGACCAGGGCACCTGGCTGCAGAATGATGACAACTGGTGAAACCACACATGAAAGATGTTGGTGAACAATTATCTTCACCTCACGATTCATAAGTGTGAAAACATTAAAATACTTTATTCCGGCATTCCTTTTATTCTTTAATCCCTCCAACTTTGTATCCAGTACTAGAATACTCCTGCAGCTGCATTACTACATGGATGAGTGAAAACTGTAGTTCTGGTAAACAGATGTGATGGAGAAAGAGAAATCAGTGACAGGTGCAGGGATAGGATGAATATATCTGAGCTACACTCTTACTCTGTGCCGACATGCTGTTAGCGTATGAGATTAACCACATTTTCCATTGAGCCCAGAATAGGCCATTCCCCCCACAACATTAGCTTTAACCAGGAGCCTAGTTCTAGCACAGATAAGCAACATTTCACAATTGAAATCTCTAGTACTTCTCTCAATTTCTTCTATATATGCCTGTTGTGACATGGCAATTTTTTGAAGAGCGGTGAGGAGAGGTTAACAGTGTCTGTCGGAGGGGTGTGAAAATGCTGCAGGGATTGAAGGCTGAAGGCTGAAGGCTGGGTTGGGGTGGGCATTGTGGGACTGTAGAGGGCTAACTAAATAGAATACAAATGTACATTCACAAAAGAAAGAAACAACCTTCTGTGGAAAACGTAAATGAATCAGGTACATATTTATTGAGGCAATCTTAAATAGAAAGTTCAAAGTTGGAAATGAGAAATAATGCTCGAGGCATTTCATGTAAACACACACAAGAAAAACAATGCAGCATGAAAGAAACGTAAATATTTACAACATTAAAAACTGAGAAGTACAACAATTTGGCATGAATGTAGTCTGTTTCACCATGTAATCAGACTTTAAAAAATCCCAACATTGACTATAAATAGGTGCACATCAATTACCACGAGATTGGTATAGTGGTTATCAATAAACGGCCAAACTGTAAATTAAATAGCTTTTACAACGGTTCAGACAATTGGCATCCATGGCATGTTGAAAATCAAAAGCATTTAAAATAAAAATAGATAGAAAGGACCTAGCTGCCACCATTGAAAAGAGCTACATCATGACACTACACCCTCCTCCAAGTGGTAGTAGTAGAAAGAGGAGAATCATTTTGCTCACAGACAAAAGAGCACTGTGGTGATTTGGTAACAATCTCTGTCAATCAGCGGTCACACACACATTTATACATTACAATGAGCACCATGAAGATTAAAATAAAGAGGCATAATTGTTTTTATTGTAAACAAAAATGTATGGAAGCATTTAAAAACCTCTTACTAAGGAAACAAGCAAACTGACAAATCCCAATGGATTCGACAATACATTTCATTTGTCATTTTGAGTTCCCTTTGCATTAGTTCCCATGGGTCCTTTAGAAGAGTTTCGGCAGCTGTCGAAGTCTACTTAGGTCCAAGAAATTTCCCATCGACCCTTCTGGTTGAGGACACTCCCTCTGCATTTTTCCAAAAAGATGGCCGCTGTTTGGCGCCATTCTCCTTCTCCAAACTGTGTTTGGCGCCGCGGGCCAAAAGCTGCATTTTAGGACGCAAGTCTCTGAGTAGCTGGCTTTGAGAGTCTGCATGCAGTGCCTGGGGGTGGACAGGGTCGGAGTGGGGCAACTCGTTTGTGATGTTTTTCAGAACCAAACCTTTGTGCTCCCACTCTCCTAGTCCTTCTTGTTCCGGTTGAACATGGAACTGTACAGTGTATCCCATCTCCGATTGCTCCCCCTCGGCCCTCTCCTCCTCCTCACTCCCGCTCCCCTCCTCTATCAGCCCGTATCTCTTCATGTACTTGCGGGTGGCTAAAGACATGTTGTTCGGAGACAGAATACTGCTCTGTCCCATGGCGCTCTTCTCCGTTGGGGGCTTCTCTGAGAGCAGTGTGCAGGGGCTGAACCTGGGACCGGGCCCCGGGGGGCTGTTGCCCTCCCCCTACAGAGAGCCTGGAGAGCTGCTGGTCGCTTAGGTATCGGAGGGCGATGGCGTTGGCCTCCAGGCTGAGGTCCACGCTGCCGCCCCACATGCTGGTCCCCATCGACTCTGGGAGGGTCAGTCTGCTGATGACCGCCTCTGGGTTGATGCCGGCCAGGGTACTGGGGAGAAGGAAACGGAAGCTGCATTTTTAAATCAAAGTTACAGGAACACCTTCTGCATAATGTAACCTACGTAGCTAAATTATGTCGAGCTTACATGAGAATGAGCAAGAAAGTAAGAGAAACAGCCACTGTAATGGCCCCTATTGTCATGTTAGAATGGCTGTAACCATCATAACGCGTCCATTTTCCACAACTGAAACATCCTCTTGTTATACCATAATACTACTACCTCTATGACCTACGTGCAAAGATGGTCAAGTAAACCTGAAACTTCAAGGCAAACATACCTGGCACTCTCTACAGAGCTGCGCGTGGTCTTGCCCCCGGGGTCGGCAGAGTCCAGGTCCACGTTGACCCCTAGCTGCTGCAGCTGGCGCAGCGTGGCGTGGAGCACCTGGTCCCTTCCTCCTGGCTGCTGCTCTACTTTGGGCTCCGGCCTCCGGGAGCTGACGGGAACAGGGCTAGGGGATGACTGCTGGGACTGACAGTGGGACACTTGTCTAGGGGACAAGCTGTGTCTCTCTCGCAGTGTGTATGAGGTGCTTCGATCTTCTTCCTCTTTGACCTCCTCGTTCACTGATCCCTGGAGACGGCTGTTCACTTGGCCCTGTGGAAGGATGAAGAACGTCAGATCTTTATTTATAAGCGCTTTTCATATGTTTAGGTCCAAGTGACAGATAGTCAAAGGGATTTCACAGGAGGGAGGCTGGCCACATAACATGTTGTATTAAGCATTTCACTGCAATACTAGGTTCTGTTGAAACATTCTCCAAAGAAGTATACCAGGATGAAAGACGGTGCAAATACAAATACATAGCCTAATTACTTGGAGCCGTGCTCATAAGTATATTTTTTTCTTCCGCAAATCATGGTCTCCTGTTGACATACATGGAGCAAATAAAAGTCCCTATAAAAGATGACTCTTACCAGTAGATCCTGATAAAACCGCTGATCGTCCTCCACCGCCCTGGGCTCCTGACTCTTGGTGCCGTCCCTCTGTGGAGACTGGGACTGGTAGTACATGCTGGCACTCTCCCCCAACACTGGACTCTGGAAAGAACAGTCTCCAAATGCTGACTGAGTCCTGCAGGAAATGCACAAAAACACATGCTGTTCATACTACGGTTAAAAAAATACTTTACTGAAATGGCCACAAGGTGGCACCAGTGTTCAGATGGTGTTCAGCGGGTGAGCCGTCACAGTTGGTGACAGAAGTGGTATCACACTTCTGACGCCAGTTGTGAGGGCTCACCCTCACGTGCATATTTTCACATCACCCATGTTCTCCTGTGGCTGGGTTTCAGATTGAAAGCTTGGTCTATTCCATTCTCCCGAGTGGCGCAGTGGTCTAAGGCACTGCATCGCAGTGCTAGCTGTGCCACTAGAGATCCTGGTTCGAATCCAGGCTCTGTCGTAGCTGGCCGTGACCGGGAGACCCATGGGGCGGCGCACAATTGGCCCAGCGTCGTCCAGGGTAGGGGAGGGAATGGCCAGCAGGGATGTAGCTCAGTTGGTAGAGCATGGCGTTTGCAACGCCAGGGTTGTGGGTTCGATTCCCACGGGGGGCCAGTATAAAAAAATATGTATTCACTAACTGTAAGTTGCTCTGGATAAGAGCGTCTGCTAAAATGTAAAAAATGTAAAATCACTGAAGCCTCGTTCTTGTGAAATGGAGGGAGTAAAATGGTGTAAACTGCCGTTCAGAGTTCTAGGTGGTGAACTACAACCATTACTTTCTTTCATTCTTCCAGTCAATTCAAACTGAGGGCTGGGCCAATGGAAGACAACAAGCGTTCAGTTTGAAATGCAGTCAACCGTTCTCTTACCTCTGGTGCGTTGACTGGTTGGATGGTGTGCCTGACACCCGTCTCTCTCTGACCCCGCTCTCTTCTTCCGAGCCATCTATGTGCCTGCTGTGGGTAAGGCTGGCACTGCCAGAGCTCCGACTAGAGGAGGCCCTACTGCCATCGGGAGCGCCAGGCACTGTGTCGGTGTGCCACTCTGGCTGTGGGCGCTCCTCATCGCGAGCAGGGGCATCGACAGGGACGCCCCAGAACAGACTAGCACCTACACAGCAGGGAGAGATGCAGTTAGTCAACTAAGGGTGCGTTTGTAAATTCACTCTGGCCATCTACTCCGATTTCAGAGCACTCTCGTCTGAGTGTGCCAGAGCGCAGAATAACTGATGAATTTACGAACTCGCTGAATATGACCAGTGTCAGTAAACGTCAGCAAAAAAACATAATTCAGTTGTTGCCAACAGCACAGTTAGTCAAATAAAGTAAAATGTTATTGGTCACATACACATACAGGTGCAGCTCAATAAATTAGAATATTGTGGAAAACTTAAGTAATTTCAATAATTTAACTGACAAAGTGAAACTCATATCGTGAATTAATTACACAAAAAGTGAAATAGTTCAAGGCTGTATTTTTTAAAAACTTGATGATTACGGCTTACAGCTCATGAAAACCCCAAATTCAGTATCTCAGAAAATTAGAATATGACATAATACAGACATGTCGGCCTTCTGAAAAGTATGTTCTTGTACATGCAGTCAGTACTTGGTTGGGGCTCCTTATGCATGAATCACTGCATCTATGCGGCGTGGCATGGAGTCTATCAGCCTGTGGCACTGCTGAGGGGTTATGGAAACCCAGGTTGCTTCGATAGCGGCCTTCAGCTCATCTGCATTGTTGGGTCTCGTGTCGCTCATCTTCCTCTTGACAATACCCCATAAATTCTCTATGGGGTTCAGATCAGGCGAGTTTGCTGGCCAATCAAGCACAGTAATCCCATGGTCATTGAACCAGGTATTGGGACCTTTGGCAGTGTGGGCAGGTGCCAAGTCCTGCTGGAAAATGAAATCAGCATCTCCATAAAGCTTGTCAGCAGAAAGGAAGCATGAAGTGCTCTAACATTTCCTGGTAGACGGCTGAGTTGACTTTGGACTTGATGAAACACAGTGGACCAACACCAGAAGATGACATGGCTCCCCAAATCATCACTGACTGTGGAAACTTCACACTGGACTTCAAGCAACTTGGATTCTGTGCCTCTCCACTCTTCCTCCAGACTCTGGGACCTTGATTGCCAAATTAAATGCAAAATGTACTTTAATCTGAAAAGAGGACTTTGGACCACTGAGCGACAGACCAGTTATTTTTCTCCTTAGCCCAGGTAAGACGCTTCTGACGTTGGCTCTGGTTCAGGAGTGGCTTGACACGAGGAATGCGACAGTTGTAGCCCATTTCCTGGATACGTCTGTGCGTGGTGGCTCTTGATGCACTGACTCGTGCCTCAGTCCACTCCTTGACAATCCTCTCAAGGCTCCGGTTATCCCTGTTGCTTGTGCACCTTTTCCTACCACACGTCTTCCTTCCACTCGAATTTCCATGAATATGCTTGGAAACAGCACTCTGTGAACAGCCAGCTTCTTTAGCAATGAAATTTTGATGCTTTCCCTCCTTGTGGAGGTTGTTGATGACTGTCTTCCGCACAACTGTCAAGTCAGCAGGCTTCCCCATGATTGTGAAGCCTACTGAACTGGACAGAGACCATTTAAAGGCTCAGGAAACCTTTGCAGGTGTTTTGAGTTAGTTAGCTGTTTAGAGTGTGACACCTTGAGTCTACAATATTGAACTTTTTCACAATATTCACATTTTGGGGTTTTCATGAGCTGTAAGCCGCAATCATCAAGATTAAAACAAATACAGCCTTGAACTACTTCACTTTTTGTGTAATTAATCCACAATATATATGAGTTTCACTTTGTCAGTTGAATTATTGAAATTACTTAACTTTTCCACAATATTCTAATTTATTGAGCTGCACCTGTATTTAGCAGATGTTATTGCGGGTGTAGTGAAATGCTTGTGTTCCTAGCTCCAACAGTGCAGTAGTATCTAACAACAGTGCAGTAGTATCGAACGCTCTAGATAACCAGCTCTGCTAGGGCAAGTAAAATGGTCAGAGGGAGTTTCTCTCATTTGTATCTGGAAGTAGCTAGCAAGCTAGCCAACTTTAGCCAGTTAGCTTGGGTGCTTGACTGCCGTCGTGAGGAACGCTCGGATCAACCCTACTCCTCGGCCAGAGCGTCCAGTGTGCGCTCTGAACGCTCCGAGAGCGAAACACTGAATTTACAAACGGACAATATGACAACGCTCTGAATTTACGCCCAGAACGCAGTCTGGCACTCCAGAGTGAATTTACGAACATACCCTATATGTGTAGTAAGCAAAATGTCTTATCAAGACAGTTACACAACAAAAGAGTAACCATAGGTGTATTGATACTGTGTATTGATACTGGTTAGTCCGAATTCACTTTTTCTATTCAGGACACCTGGAGAAAAAAAAGGCCATGTTCTCAGTAGATCGCAAATGAACCATAAAGTGAGAAATACGATTTTCACAGTGCTTGAAGAGACTAGAGCGTCACACGGTCTTGCAAAAACAAGCACAGTTCGAAACGGGAAAGTGATAGGCCTAGAATTGGATCAAAATGCAGTGGATAGACAAACAATGACCAAGATTGCCAGAAGCGGTGATGAATGAGTCCAGTACCTGTGCCAACAGCGATGCTAACACTTCTCTTGGTCTGTTGTCCTGGGGAGGTCTGTGTCTGGATGGCTGCCTGCTCAGTGGATGGAGAGGAGCTCTCTCCTTTCCCTTGGGCCTCAAGTAGCTTCTGGATCTGAAATCAACAGGGTAAGAAAGGTTGAGAACTCCTGTTCTAAAGCTTTAAGATTGTGTAATTTGGTACAGTGTCTGATATCCACAATGACACGGTGAAGCATGGTGGTGGCAGCATCATGCTGTGGGATGTTTTTCAGCGGCAGGGACTGGGAGACCAGTCAGGATCGAGGGAAAGAGGAACGGAGCAAAGTACAGAGAGATCCTTGATGAAAACCTGCTCCAGAGCGCTCAGGACCTCAGACTGGGGCGAAGGTTCACCTTCCAACAAGACAACAACCCTAAGCACACAGCCAAGACAACGCAGGAGTGTAAATGTAATGAGTGGCTTCGGGACAAGTCTCTGAATGTCCTTGAGTGATCCAGCCAGACCCCGGACTTGAACCCGATTGAACATCTCTGGAGAGACCTGAAAATAGCTGTGGAGCGACGCTCCTGTTTTTGCTTTGTCATTATGGGGTATTGTGTGTAGATTGATGAGGGGAAAAAAACATTTTATCAATTTTAGAATAAGGCTGTAATGTAACAAAATGTGGAAAAGGTCAAGGGATCTGAATACTTTCCGAATGCACTGTAGCTCTCCCACAAGAAGACTAAAAATATGAACCCTTTAAGACTTAGGTATAACAGCCAGAATAAGACAAGTGAAAGTTATTTAGTCTGTAACTGTAATTGGAAAATCCCATTGACTGGCAGAATAAAATCTGGCCCAATCCAGAATCGGGTAAACTACTACTACACAAGACAAATGACAGACACCAAATTCCCAAAACAGATGTTTGGTTTGTCAGTCATCACCAGTCCATGTATGAGCAATACAAATAGAGTGCTGTTCCCATGCTACATAAACATAACCTGCAGTCACCTCACCAAGTGATACACAAACTGTCATTAGGAGAATAGTGGAGAGAATAAGGGGAGTAATTGTCCAATGCGAATGTGGGGTACTGTCCCAACAGTAACAATATCCATAATCTTATGAATGTGAAATTGAGTGAGTACCTAGCCTAGCATCTCATCCGAGTAGTACCTACCTCTCACCTGATTAGTACCTGAGTAGCACCTACCTAACCTAGCCCATGTCTCACCTGATTAGTACCTGAGTAGCACCTACCTAGCCTAGCCCATGTCTCACCTGTCCTCCCACCAGCTGCAGTAGGGCAGTGTTGAGAGGCAGCAGCTCGATGTCGGTGGCGATGGCTGTCTGGTCAAAGGGGCAGGCCTTGCGGTGCAGCTTGTTCAGGCACATTTTGCAGACGGTGTGTCCACAGCCCAGGCTGATGGGCTTGCGGACACTCTCCTCAAACAACTGGGTGCAGATGGGACACAGCAGGAATTCCGTCCATTGCGGCGCTTGCACAGGCATTGTAACCCACAGAGGTCTCTAGGGGAAGCACTGTGGCTTCGACAAATGCCTTCCCTTTCAAATAAAGGTCGATCCTTCAGTGTGTTGGTGCGTTGCCACGTAGGGTGTTTTATTTTCAAAACAAAGTGATGCAAAAGATCTGACAAATTCCACTGGAATCAAAAACTGTTCTGAACATCAATTTTCTTCTAAACGTTCAGACACCATGAACATTCAGTATGTGGTATGACCTGAAAGACAAAAGAGAGAGAGAACAGTCAACTACATACACCAAACCCAAATGGCAAACAGATTCATCCTGTGGGAAGAAAAGAACATCCACATTTGCTTAACTACCTAACTATGCTATGACCAGCTAAAAGCAGCAATGGTGCAGCAGATGTTCTGAATTTGATTCACTTGTCTGCCCTTTCAGTAAAGGACAAAACCAGCTGGACGTCAATGAGACTCCCCTGTTGTCTTCACTCTGTGGTCTGGGAGTGTTGGGGTATCCCCCAGCAGCAGTCGTGTTCACTAAATGCTAGCAGGCTGATGAGTTACTTACAGTGGCTATTTTAAGACCCTTCCTGTGTCCAATAAAAAGCGCTCATCTGAAAACAGGAAGTTTGGGGCTTCAATTGGGAGACAGCTTCTTGTTGCTGTATACGAACAGGTTACCATAACTGAATATCCGAATTTCAGCTGCAGAAGTGAAACCCTAGCCTAGATGTAATACTGCAATTGATGAGTGAGGAGTGGAAAGAAACATAATTTCGACTGTCTCACCACATAACAAAGCATGGAGTTTCACATTATTTGTCACAGCTCTTTATGTAATCACATCCCGAACTATGATTCACTTCATAAGCATGTCTGAGCCTGTAGACAAAACACCTTTCTGCTGCTATGTTGCTGTGACCCATTAGCCCGTATCAACTCCCTTTTCTACTAGAATTGATTTGAACATCAAGAACAATATCTAGGATGCCAATACAAAAGTCTGCTGTGTAAACCTCTCTTATACAAGTAGTGCTCTCAAATGCATCGAAACAAGACACAGCCCAACCCCCCCCAAAAAAAAGACTCACCGCAAGAAGTTATGGATAATATGAAGAAAATGCATCTGGTGCAACATGAGTGGAGAGACAGAGGCTAATCACTCGTTAGTTTGTTGATTATTTCCAATTATTAGGGATTTATTATTCTCTTAGATTGATGGGATGACTAACTTAGAAGGAGTGCATTCTTGACTGGGCTAATGTAGGTTGTGACACCTGGGGAGGCTGTGATTGATGTGAAGGTCTGTTTTAGTGTGTAAGGTAGGATAAGGATTGTGTCTTCAAATGCTAGACTATAATGGTTCTTTGTGAGCTGTAAGTCTTCCTTTGACATGGGAGTGATGTCTAGGGGAGCTGGCTCTTCTCACTATGATGGGTTGTTGTGATAATCTTGTGCCTGGCTGTAGTGTGCAACAAATGGCGCCGAGGAGATGAGACCAACCCCATGAACCTAGGATTGGCTGAGAAACTTTAAACCACGCTCAAGTCTTTACTCTAATTGGCCAGCAGAGAAGTGGGAAACTTTCTGTCAGGGTATTTGGGTATTGTTTCTGAAAACAATGTGTTAGTTCTCTGAGAATGCCCTGCGTGGTATTACAGTGGACCCGTATATACGAAACATCATATTTACCATTGAAGGTTTTTGCATTAATTAAAATAACTAGTATACCTTAGAAGTCGTCTTGACCTCTTTTTGTTCCTAATGCCAGATTTGAATTGACGCAACTTTGACAATTGGTGACCCCGACGCGATCTGGTAGAAGGGACTTTGCTGGGTAATGTCCGGCACATTTGGTCAACTCTTTCATCGAACCGTATGTTTCACAAACTGCCCGGGCTTCTAAAAAGGTAAGCAGATACCTGTTGTTAAATAACCAAAGATCTGCACATTGGCTTTATCCAAATTAATTTTGTGAAACAACTGTCTGATGTAAGTGAACTAAATTATGAAACTATTATGAGTAGATAAGCACAATATTGTGACATGCAAGCCTTTGGTAGATGTGATGTTTAAACCTTGGTACCGTAGAGTATTGTTTCACCGGCACGTACCAGAAGCCTAGGTACGGATAGGATCGGGAAATAGTACTGAAGTCTCCAGGCTAGGATCACCAGGGGTGAGAACTGGATGACACAGGGAATTATTGGCTAAGGGCGTTGGCTACTGACACATATCCAGAAGAGATATGGCTAGGATCAGAGGAGCGCCAAAAATTTTAGTTGAGTATTGTTTCTGAGACACATATCCAGAAGAGATATGGCTAGGTTCTGAGAAAATACTGAAGTCTCAGGCTAGGATCACCAGGGGTGAGAACTGGAGATACAGGGAATTATTGGCTAAGGGCGTTGGCTACTGACACATATCCAGAAGAGATATGGCTAGGATCAGAGGAGCGCCAAAAATTTTAGTTGAGTATTGTTTCTCTGACACATATCCAGAAGAGATATGGCTAGGTTCTGAGAAAATACTGAAGTCTCCAGGCTAGGATCACCAGGGGTGAGAACTGGAGATACAGGGAATTATTGGCTAAGGGCGTTGACTACTGACACATATTCATCGAGATATGGCCAGGATCAGAGGAGCGCCAAAATTTTAATTGAGTATTGTTCCCTTGACACATATTCAGAGAAATATGGCTAGGTTCAAGGAAGATACTGAAGTCTCTGGACCACAAATGGTGGAACCGTGAGATACAGGGATTAATTGATTAAAGTGTAACGTTGTGGCACATATCCACTGAGATATGGCTAGGATCATAATGGCCACTTAAATTTTAGATAGTGTTACGCTACCGACACGTATCAGAAGGCTAGATACGGATAGAGTCAGGGGACACTGGGTGTTGTTGTATGCATGAGTGCGCGAATGATCACAGACGAAATAAAATAATGAATAGGGGTTATTAAAAATAATAAACTGGTATATTAAGACGTTTGTGGCTGCCCAAACGGTATAATTTGGGAATACATGTTGGGTATGTGGTTGCTTAAACCATATAACCCGTTAAAAACAATTGGGAACATAAAGCTAAAGTGATGAATTGTGTGACTGAACTAGAACGTTTGAATGGATATATTTGAAATATAACATTTGGTGTTTTACATAGCATAATACTGCTTTTGAAATAGTTATGTCGAAGCAATTTGGTTTATTATTTGATGTAATGTTTGACGTTTGACCCTGTAAAATACTGCTTAAACAATTAGACTGAAATAATTCGGTTTTACGTTTAAATATAAACGTGCACCAACTTTAACTAATTAGGTGGGAATTATTTGATTTAATAAATGGACTGGAGTACTTTGAGTAACGGCGGAATATTGGAGGCGCGCTGGGACGAGAAGCAGCTCCTCACAGCTCCTCAAAAAGGTAGAGTTGCGAGGGGAGGGGCTGGAGAGAGCGAAAGTGTGGCTTTTGGAGCCAGAAAATAATGGCAGTTGACTGGGAACGCATGTGGGTATCTGACGAGAGGGTGTTCTAAACTTGCTCACCGAACGCAGACGTGCGTTGGGTGAGAAAGTAGAGAATATTCACATTTGCGTTTTTGGTAATTTGGCAGACGCTCTTGTTTAGAGCGATTTATGGGAGCAATTGGGGTTGAGTGCCTTGCTCGAGGGCACATCGGCAGATTTTTCGCCTGGTCGGCTCGGGGATTGTAATCGGCGACCTCTCGGTTGTTGGCGCGGCGCTATTGGTCACTAAACTGCCAGCCGCCCCATATGAGTTTAAAGATTGGGGTGTTGTTGGATAATATGATGGCGGAATAAACTGACCATAAGTAATGTTGTTTTAGACGTAATGTGTAATATAGTACAAAACAAATAGAGGGTTAAATTGAACTAATTATCATGGTAGAGCTAACGTAGTACAGTGAGGGAACTTCATTTTGTGTCAGAGGGTAAGATGAGATCATTAATAGTACTATTGGTGGAAATCTATTTATCATTTCAAGGCATGGAGTAACAATCTGCATTTATGAGTGTAAATTCCACGGCTGATGTGTTGATTGAATGGGTACGATGAGTATTTGGTTTGGTAATGTTGAATGGACTATTTGTAGCGAGCGTGTTTAGAGGTTAAATAGAAAAACTAACCTATTCAATAGGGAATAAGAGAGAGAGAGAGTTTCTTGCTGAGGTGAAAGCTACTGCGATTTTCATTTGGTAACGTCACTTGCTCGATGAACTGGGAGTAGTTACTTTGAGAGCATCGCAGATGGTGTGGAGTGACTGGCGATGTCCCTGGTTCGAACACAGGTAGGGACAGTAGACAAAGCTTTCGTAGTGGGGCTATATACATAGATTACTATGTGGATTGTGAAAGGTTGAATTAGATAGCTTAAATAGAAGTATTCTAGAAAAGTCTATGAAAAATATGTTATAAGGTTACCATGCGCTCTCCCCGAAGGAGCAAGGGGAGGGTGAAAGACAGTATAGTTCAAATGTCATTAAGCGTATGCTGACCAGCGATTGCAAGTATTTGTTTTATTAATTAGGGCGTAATCAGAGAGAACAGTTAAATAAATTGAATAGTGAACTGAAATGGGTTAGCGGAAAAGTACAGAATAATTGGACGATTTTAAAACAATAATTTATTTTGGTTAGGATGAAAGTATGCATTGGCTGTTGTGCTGGGGAATAGCGCCAGCCTGTAGTGGGTTATGGATTTGTTACATAAACTTATATTTTAAATTAAAGTGATGGAATAGGCTACAATTATAACATTATCAGAAAGAATACACAATATAATGTGAAATAGTTATTACAAGTATTATTGATAGTTATTACAGTTATTATCATTGATCCAGTAATGATATAAGGATAGTAGAGGAAGGCAGGGGATTTAATCTCATTTAGGGAAGTTATATTAGGAAGAAAATACAATTAAATGAGGGAACATTTGATGTAACCATGATTGTATTGGCTAAAGACTCAAATAGGACATTTACAGGGAGGATAGGAACAATAGAAGGGAAGACAGGTTTTCCTAGGGGGTTGAATAAATAATTGATAAATGGATCATTTGAGATGAGATCACATGTAGCAGAGTTAGGGTAATCAATTAAATAATCATTGTATACTCGAGGAATTTTGAGTGGTTTAATGAATTAGATATGAGGAATTAGAATGATACAAACAATTATTGATGGGTTAAGACTGGGGATATCTATCATGTTTTGTGTGTACTACCATCTTTAGATTATAACTAGGAGAAAGAGATTAGCTCATCTCAGTTAGGCAGAATTTAGGTCATAAAAGTGAGCTATCAAATTGAGTGAGGCCTGGCTATTTGTGATTGTTGTTTTTTCAAATTGGGTTAAAATGGGTTCACAGAGCCAGAGGCTGTACAGAGAAATGTGGAGCCCCCATGTTGCCCTAGTGAAAGAACATTCAGAGGAATGGTTACTAGGTAAATGGATAAAACAAGGGAAAAACATTACTGATTAGCAGAATACACCAAGTGGGGATCAGTATGGCCACTCCACTGGGAGATATAGAAGAAAGATAAATTGGAGAGCAAAAGCCCAGCCCAGTGTCCATCTGGAGATACATTTTAACGGATGACAGGAAGAGATTTTCTTAACTCAGGAACAGGAGGCTGAGTTAGAAGCAATTCCGTTCAAATTATGGTCACAAGGACAGCAGATGTAGGACTAATTAAGGGGGTAGCTCCAGTACAAGTGATTCCTCGATTCGATAATAGACCATACCAAAAGCAATATACTATGTAACCAGAAGCAATAAAAGGGATAACACCTACATTTGAGCATTTACTTAAGGGAGAGGTGATAATTCCTGGAGATGAGGTACAATGAAACTCTCCAATATTTCCTGTTAGAAAGGAGGCACCTAGCGCCGACTGGAGGATGGTCATGGACTTACAGTTAGTTTAATAGAAATATCATTCCCAGAGTTCAATGTGTACAGATCCACATACAATGCTGAACCAATTGAAACCAGAGAACTCCTATTTTACAGTGATAGATTTAGCTAATGTTTTCTTTAGTATCCAAGTTCATCCGGATAGTCAGGGGTGGTTTGGCTTTACTTTTCAGGGAAGGAAATGGACTTAGGCTAGGATACCTCAAGGCTACTCAGAAAGTCTTACAATCTTAGACCAGGCTATAACTAAGACTTTGGGAAAGTTTGAACCTAGGGAAGGAAGCAAATGTTAGTTTATGTAGATGATATTCTATTGGCTAATCCCACTCAGGAGGGATGTAAGGAGGGATACAATCCAATTGTTAACCTTCCTGGCAGAACTGGGACACAAAGTGAGCAAAAAGAAACTTCAACTTTGGTAGAGCGAGGTCATTTACCTAGGACACACTATAACACAGGAGGGGCGAATGTTAAATTCATCCAGGAAAACTGCTATATTTAAATGCTAAAACCGTTAAAACAAAAAACAAATGATGAGCTTTTTGTTAATGATAAAGTGCTGTATAGTTTAATAACTCCATTATGTACTGCATACGGGTAAATTAAGTGATCTTATCTATGAGAAGGCAATGGTAGCCCATGGTAAAGTAATTTGGAACTCTAAGGAGGCATACATACATCAGGGATGTTATCCAAATGGTAGAGAGTAACGAGGGATATGACATTGGTAGTGATTTAAAGATGAAGTTTTTTGGTGGCCTATTAGATATAACTGGGTTAATCATAAACATAAAGATTTTTATTCTTTGTTGCTAGACAGAAGACTTAGGTGACTTAAAAAATAGACTTGTCATGTCCAACAATTAGTCTTCAGGTCAAGCCCGGGAGAGCCTGGGTAGAACAGAGTTTGAACTAAACATGAGTGTTTTTACAAGATAAGAGATTGAATGATTGGATTACTAATTGATTCTGAACTGGATGAAAGTTGAATTTAGATGCCATAAAAGACAAAGGAAGTGGGAGGAGCAATAAGGAAGCAAAAGATAATCTAAAAAATGATAGGCATGGCAATAGGATGATAAATTATATAGGGAATGGTTTAGAAAGGTGGTAATATTGACACATGGGCAAATCATGTGTCAAAGAGGGGGAGTGATAGGATTAAATAATATTGATAGGATTAAATAAAAATACTTAAAAGAAAAAAACAACAATAGAAATTGAGAGCTCAACATGTATGTGTGAAGATAGTTTATTAACCACACCCGTATGTCAGAGGTTTTGTGCCCCACAGGTGAACTAAAGGAGAAGGTGACCCACTCTATCTAACCAGGAGACTGAATCAGGCCTGGCGGGGAAGGGCCACACCAAGTACTGCCTTTGCCAGCAGAATAGCTGAGAGATCCATCTGGGTGCATGTCACACACTGTAAAAAGGTAAACCCAGCTACACCTGACGAACAAACACAGAGTTAGGAGAAAGATCCGATCACCACAAGGGTCCGGGGGTTGGCTCCTTAACGAAGATTCCCTTACCCTGTCTGATCATCCCTGTGTGAGTTCGATAGAAGGTGAAGCAATGGGTTGGCCTCTGGCATCTGACATGTTCTCAGGGCAAGGGTGGGGATTCACAGGTCTCCTGACGGTAGGTAGCTGTCTGATTGTGGGGCCATATTCCTAACACACTCAAACCCTTCTGATCAGCCGAAAGTAGTAGTAAACCTAAAACAAGTTGATAAAATAATACCTGAGCACAGTATACGAAGGCATAGGAGACAGCTAGACGTAGGGAAAGGGGAAGATTAGGGACTTTAGGGGAGGACATCACTGTATGTGTGTCGCCATGTACATCCTGGGACTATGTAGTTGCTTATGTCGAGAGCGTGGGGGATGTGTAGGTCTCCGTGCACAGTTTAGGGATAGGTGAAGTATTGTGAAAATAGGGAATTACCAGAAATGGCAGTGCGACCCATAGAAGGGTAGGTACTGTCTGAAAGTCTGAAGTACGCAAAAACAGGTTTATCCCCATGCAAGCCACCTGGGAATGTGGTGAAAGAGTCTTGTAGTAACTTGAACTATCAGTATCCCCCGATAACAAAGTCATTCCGACCTAGGTTGCCTACGTTTGAAGTCTCAGGGGATTCTAATTATTTTTCTAGGACTAGTAAGATAGGATACAGAGTAGGGCATCTTAGCTCTGCTCCTACACAGAGAATATCACAACTGAGAGAGAACATGACTAATCTCTCCTTTGTTGCAGCCAGAGGATTGTAGGAACTAAACCAGGCCCGTGCTGACATCTGATGGTTGTGTGGTGATAACTGATTGTGAACTCAACTACATATGTAAACAAACAAACGTGTCAGAGACTGGTGAGTTGTCACGTAGAAAGTAGGACCTCCTCCGGGATCCTTTGATGAAAGGATCCTTTGATGGGATAGGAGTACCTCGAGAGGTTCCAGAACAATTCAAAGCTAGGAATCAGATCGCAGCTGAGTCTGAATCAAGTATTTTTTGGTGATCAACAATTAATAAAAACATAGGTTGGATAAATTATATTTACTATAGCCAGCAAAGATTTATAAACCACACTTGTGATGCAATAAAGGGATTAGATGAGCAAACAGTGGCAACTATCTTAATGACAAGGCAGAATATAATAGCTTTAGATATGCTTTTGGCTGAGAGGGGCGGAGTTTGTGTTCTGTTTGGATCTATGTGCTGTACTTTCATCTCCAACAATATAGCACCGGACGGGTCAGTGACAAAAGAGCTACAGGGAGTAACTACACTGACTAACAAACTGGCTGAGAACTCTGGTATTGATAGCTCCATAAACGGTTGGTTTGATAACATATTTGATAAATGGAAAACTATTGTTGTGACTATTCTGGGTGAAGTTATAGCTTCTATGGGTATACTTGTTCTTTGTGGATGTTGTCTTATTTCCTGTGTCTGAGGTTTGGTGAGAAAGGAGATGGAGAAGGTGATTTCCCACAGATGGTGAGATAGGGCCCAATCCTGGACTCCAACCAAGGAATTGAGGATATGATCTACCAGGCTTGGTGGAGTGACACTAGAGGGTGTCTAAAGGGGGCCAAAGTATACTTCTCTGTTTGGGTTTTATGTTTTAATAGTCTTATGTTTTGTGTTTTATTAATCCTGTGTTTTATGGTTTGAAGTTCTTTGATGACTGGTAACAATTTACAAGTGGGGTGTAGATGAACTGAGGGTTTGAATGTTTTTGAATCATTATAGCCTATTAATAAAAGTGTAATTTTTTGTTTGTATTGTATTATAATGAATGACAATCTGTGTTTTCTTATTTTTTGAATCACACCTTATGAGGTGTGAAAAGGGGGACTATTAGGGATTTATTATTCTCTTAGATTGATGGGATGACTAACTTAGAAGGAGTGCATTCTTGACTGGGCTAATGTAGGTTGTGACACCTGGGGAGGCTGTGATTGATGTGAAGGTCTGTTTTAGTGTGTAAGGTAGGATAAGGATTGTGTCTTCAAATGCTAGACTATAATGGTTCTTTGTGAGCTGTAAGTCTTCCTTTGACATGGGAGTGATGTCTAGGGGAGCTGGCTCTTCTCACTATGATGGGTTGTTGTGATAATCTTGTGCCTGGCTGTAGTGTGCAACAAATGGCGCCGAGGAGATGAGACCAACCCCATGAACCTAGGATTGGCTGAGAAACTTTAAACCACGCTCAAGTCTTTACTCTAATTGGCCAGCAGAGAAGTGGGAAACTTTCTGTCAGGGTATTTGGGTATTGTTTCTGAAAACAATGTGTTAGTTCTCTGAGAATGCCCTGCGTGGTATTACAGTGGACCCGTATATACGAAACATCATATTTACCATTGAAGGTTTTTGCATTAATTAAAATAACTAGTATACCTTAGAAGTCGTCTTGACCTCTTTTGTTCCTAATGCCAGATTTGAATTGACGCAACTTTGACACAATGTACGAGGTAGTCTACTCCATGATGCTGGTACTGGTTAGCTAGTCTGCAGATAGAAACACTATGCGCCCAGTGCTGCCACTTTCTCACCTGACATGTCACTACAATGAGGAAGAGGTTCTCAGTTGATTTATGCTCCCGCAAGCAAAAACAAACTCAACAAAATTTTAATAAGAATTTGCCTAAAGCCCGCACTTATCCTTGTATCTGGTTAAAGATGGACATGTGTAACATTCAAATTATCTATTTTGTTTGCGTACGTGCCCGTGCCACCGCTGGCCCCGTCACTATGGCATAATTTGGTCTTGTGGCCAGTGTCAAAAAAGTCACAAAAGTAACAGGTGACATGTGATGGAACAACAGGGGCATTTCCTCAGTCAGTGTCTGACAGAAGGTGGGAAAATACCCTCTTATAAATTCAACTATATACTAATCAACACCGAGAAGAGATACATATCCCTATGTGTTTCTGAGAAGGCTGATAGACATTGAGGTCACTGCCTGGGACGGCTCTGGTTCCACTAGAAATGCAGTAGCAGAAGGCCATCTGTCATTTCCTTTAATGCTTCTGGACAAAACAAAATGGTGTAATAGGTAGGCTGTCTGCACGTGATCTAACAACACAAGACCTAATAGATAGTGAATGTAGTGCAGCCTTGTCCATAAAATACAACTACTTGAAATAGGGCAATTGAGGGAACGGGGATACCAAGTCAGTTCTGATGGTATGGAGCGGGAGGATGAGGGTCGAGGACCGGAATGGTTGGTAGTGGAAAGACATAGGAAGAAGAGAGATGATGACACAGAAAGCAGTGGAGCATCTAGTAAAGAAAGCATAAAGAGGGCCAAGCAGGAAACAAGAGTAATGATGTGTTAGAGTGGAGAGTGGTTATAGTGTTTGACGAGACCACAGTGCCTCACTTACACCCTATTCAACTAATTAATGCCGTAGAGAAAGAGGTAGGTGAAGTGAAATTAGCTTGGTTCATTGGAAATGGTAGATTGTTAATATTGTGTGGTAGCCAGGCTCAGCAAGAGAAGATTCTGAAAATGGAAAAGCTTAATGGGAAGAAGATTAAAAGCCATGTCCCTGGTGCTTATGCTAGATTGAGGGGAGTCATCACTGGGGTCCCAATATATATGTCCACAGATGATATTAAAGAAAATGTGAAGGGAGGCAGAGTGATTGAGGCCAAAAGGTTGATCAGTAGGAAAGAGGGTCAAAGAAGTGAAAGCTTGTCAGTGATTCCTTAGTTTCAATGTTTGAGAATTTGTCCCATATGCAATGCAGTGTTTTAAATGCCAAAGAATGGGACATGTAGGAAAGAAAATATGTGCCAAGTGTGGAATGGCACATGATTACGGTGAATGTGGAAGCAATGTGAAGGTTAAGTGCTGTAATTGTGGGGGAGAACACAGTGCAGCATTTGGTGGATGCCAGGTACAGAGAGAGGCTAAAGAGGCTCCGAGATATAGGATCAGTCATGATGTATCACGTGCAGAGGCCGTAAAACAGATTGGTAGAACTACAGTGCAGACTAATGGAGCTTACATGGATGTACCTGTAGTAAGTGGACCTACTGTAGGTGCTGGTGCTTCTGATGGTCCTGGCATGGTTTCGAGGCCTGTTCAGAAATCTTGTGCTCATGAATGTGCGGTGTCAAAGGACACTTTGATAATGAATACATTTAATTTCATAGTTTTTATTGGTAAGATTATCAGTACGACTCAGATTGTGGAAAGCAGAAATGCCAGGTTGAAGGTTATTGTGGAGAAGGCAAAAGAGATATTGGGGTAACAGATGTTACTGTTGAATTGGTTGTTGACATGCTGAACAATCCTAAGGGTGGAGTGCATGATATAGATCAAGTTTAATGGGGTTGGGGAGGGGGGAGGGTGTGGTAAAAGTTAGGGATGTATTTGGTTTAGAATTTTATTTTCATGGTAGTGCAGAATTGGGCAGATCATGATTGATCGTATATTCCAGCACAGTAGGTGGCGCCATGCACTTTAAACGTTTGTTTGCGGACCGCCATGATATCATAGAAGAAGACTCTGTTTTCCTCTGTTCCCAGTCAGACAGCCCAGGGAGTGTCTCACATGGCACAGCAATATCTAAAGAATCCAGAATGTCCTGCAGGTGTTGAAGATGTGTATCTAAGGGAGTGAACGTTATTTATATTGAGGGATACCTGGAGGTAATCGGACCTCTTTGAAATGAAAATGGAGGCCTTCCCTTGAGGAAAATATATTTTTTACCTGGCCCTCCCCGAGCGTTGGAAAAAAAAAACATGAAACCCTCCCCCTCCAAAATGATCATTAAAACAAAATAGCAGGGAATATTAAATCCCTTTTTAGTAGGCTATCAATGTTGCAGTCATGATTTCTATAAAAATCTACCCGTTGTAGAGAACCACTGCTGTATTCATACCATGTTCATGTTATCTGCTAGAGGGCGGCATTTACCAATGTAAGCGTTAAGGACCGTCCACACCAAGGACGATAACTATAACGATAAATTATACATAACTATAAAATGTTGGCGAGCATCCACACTAGAGGAAAGTTTATCGTTCTACAGTAGCCTACACCTGTCAATCAACTGATCAAAGCATCCTACTGCATGCTGTAGCCCTATTAATAAGGTATAACACAGACCATTTAGTGCTTCAGGGTGTGTTCATTGGCATAGTGACAACTGCAAATAATATTTCAATGTAGGCTGCATGTAGCTTAATTAAAAAATAAATAAATTACATGTAGAAATTCAACAACAAACACTGTTTAGCCTCCCCATCTTTGCTCCCATAAAGAAATAGAGCCTGCGAGAAGAGCCCTGTGTGGCTTCAGGCTATTCGGTGTGGGAAATGTGGGGACCTGGTGTCCAAGAAGGCTACACATAGCTATGTGGGTGGAAAACATTTAATCACAGGTAAAACATTTAACTTGTTTAGTCTAGTTTGTTTGTAACGCCACTCACTACTTGTAGCTGTTTAGGCTGTTTGTTTGTGTTTTTGGTCTTGTTGATGATCACAAGTTTACTGGAGAACGGAGACCAAGTAGAGACTTTCGGACAAGGTGGATGATTGTATAATATGAGGCAGTTTATTCAGAGGTAAAGATATCTGTAAATAGCGTGCACGGACCCGTTCGTCAACCTCGTAGGGAGATATCTGAGAGAGCGAGCCCCTAAACATTGTGTGCTGACATTTTATACAATAAAATAAAGTAGGTTGATTCTAGTAGTTCTGATCTTCTGATTGGTCCTGATGAGTTGGTCGAGGTCACTTCCATTGCATTGGCTCTGAGTCGGGTTCTCTGTCTTCAGATGTTCAGCCTAAGAGAAGGGGGTTTTTGTGTGTGTGTGCTTAACAATGATGATGTGTGTGTGTGTGTGTGTGCGTGTGTGTATGTGTGTGTGTGTGTGTGTGTGTGTGTGTGTGTATGTGTGTGTGTGTGTGTATGTGTGTGTATGTGTGTGTGTGTGTATGTGTGTATGTTTAACAATGATGATGTGTGTGTGTGTGTGTGTGTGTATGTGTGTGTGTGTGTGGGGGTGTGTGTGTGTATGTCCTCAGAGCAATAACTCCGTGAGTTGGGAGAACTGAGAGACCTATGGCGTGGGTGTTGTCCATAGCCACCTGCTGATAAGGCCGACAAGATAGAAGTCTTTGTGCATTGTATTAAATCCAAAGGCCCCACACAAGATGGGTCATGCACAAGATTTTAGTCAGACCAAGCTATAACATAATATATTTACTACGACAAATCCCTCTCTTCACGTCTCCCCAGAGACGTGACCAAGTAACAGTAAAGAAGGAAAACTTAAGACGTGACACAAGCTAACAGTGTAATTGGCAAAATAGGGAAAACTTTATCAGAAGATAAAGTTTTACATTCCCCCTCTTCACGTCTCACAAGAGACGTGACATAAAGCTTAAATGCTGCAATTTGGCAAAATAGGGAAAACTTTATCAGAAGATAAAGTTTTACATTCCCCCTCTTCACGTCTCACAAGAGACGTGACATAAAGCTTTAATGCTGCAATTGGCAAAATAGGGAAAACTTTATCAGAAGATAAAGTTTTACATTCCCCCTCTTCACGTCTCACAAGAGACGTGACAAAAAGCTTAAATGCTGCAATTGGCAAAATAGGGAAAACTTTATCAGAGGATAAAGTTTTACATTCCCCCTCTTCACGTCTCACAAGAGACGTGACAAAAAGCTTAAATGCTATTCATCATCCAGATATCCTTGGTCAGCATCGTCAATAGCAAGCAAAGGAAACATCTGACCGTTATCTGCAGGATGTGGATCAATAGCGGTGGTTATAATCCTGGTTGTCAGCTTCCGTATGCATGGAATGCAACAGCATCCACAAAGCACTAGAATTGCAGCAAAAACAGAGATGGATACAAGTATAGAAGAAACAAGCGTTTTATATTTACCAAACGCATCCATCCAAGAGTCCCACATTGAAGTATCCACCCCTGAGTGGCTCTTCATTTTGCCATTAAGAGTTCGTAACCCTTCCAGGGCGACAGTCAAGCTGCCATCTGTGGCTGTATTGTTGGGAATAAAGGTACAACATTGTTCACCAAACATAGCACATACTCCTCCTTTTTCAGCCAGGAGCATGTCGACAGCAATACGATTTTGGAAAGCCATGAGAGAGGTCGCAGCCAACTGGCCATGCACCGCCTCAAAACCTTGTTGTGTCCAATTGCCTAATTTTTGAACATTAAAATGGACATAATTGATTCTGTCAACATTTTTATTAATTGTGCACCACCAGCAAAATGAAGATTCAAAACCTGCGGCTACTTGGTCAATCAATTTATACTCATCTGGTACCCCCCTAGGGACCCCAATTGCATCAATGTAGGTTGGGTCCCCATGAGTAGGGCCCACAGCGCGCCTGGTCCTGGTAGGAATTAAGTCAGACACATGGGTCACCAGCTCCTGAACACCTGTTGGATACACAGAAATTGGTAGCAAAAGAGAGACTAGTGCACAGGTGCCTGTGGCATTTCCAGGCAGTCCATCAAACAGATGAACGCCTCCACACCACCACCAGACATCAGCCCTGGAAACAGGTTTAAACTCAGCATTAGGCGTATAGATAAACCGACACCATCCAACAGGTACCATACCCAACAATGGTAGACCTTTCGTGAGATTAACACAGGTAAAGTTAGCTCTAGCCACCTGATAGGAAAAAATTGGTTTCTTAGTTGCTTTAGTAACCAAGGGATGAACTACGTCCCATAGTGTACAATTGGCGGAAGGGTTGTCATGTTTCATGACAGACAGGAAGCATTCTGGCGTAATGGCGGCAGGGATAATGCGAAGCAATGGCCGTGCCCCCATACAAACCACACAACTCTGATGAGTCACCTTTGCCGCTTCCTCAGTCAACAAGAGCCAGTTGTTAGAAAGGCCGGAGACACCTGTAGCGGTCAGGATTGCATCATCCAAAGTAGGTGGAGTGGTAAGTAAAATAATAGAATTATTCTTATTACCATTTTCATTAATAGCCTGTGCTTTTGTGTTATTAATATGACAAATTCGAACATTCCAATGGACTGGTGCAGTGGTACAGCTTACATAAGGAGCAAGTCTAAAGTCCTGGCAGCCTAATGCAATACCAGGATAGATAGTAAATTTGAGTCCTTTAGAGTTTTTTTGTCAAAGTCAAGAGTTTCCTCCATTGTTTTCCTAATGTAGTAGAGGTGCAACTGGACCAGTCATAATTAGTCTCACATACCAAGTTTGTCCAAGTCCAATCGCTATGGGTGACCCCCACTGTCATATACCAGTCCCAGTCACGGTAGTAGGTAAGTTCTCTGAAGTCTACCCACGGCACTGTCGCAGTAGTGGTAACATTAAAGGGTATACATAATGTGGTGCTTCTATACAATTGTCTGGGCCCACAGGAAAGGGGTGTTAGAGACAACTTGTCGTTTATTTACGTGGTGGCTGTGGCTTACATTCTGATCTGGGCTCAATGTGTCGGAGTGCAGGTTGGTCGGACGTATGGTTGTGGCATTGAATGTGTCGTTAGGTTTACTAGTGGGTGTAATGGGTGTCTGTGTCATGTGCTGTACTGACCAGAGTATGATTCCTAGAGTAACCCCAATAGTTACAATCAGCAAAACAAGGAGTGGAGCAGAGCACCCCAGTCTCTCCCATGGTGGTCTGTCCCTCCTCTGTTTTTCCCCTCCAGTATCTGAAGATGGGAGTCTCCTCCACATATTCAGATAGTGTTGGTGTCAAGAATTTGATCCGAATTTAATGTGATTAAATCACTTCTGACTTCAGTCAGGGTTCTGGAAGGAGTTGGTGCTGGTGTACAATGTGTCAAGTGGTGCCAAGGTGCGCCTGATTTACCTTTGACCTGGACTGAGTGTGAAGTAACCTCCTTCACTTCGTACGGTCCAGTCCACCTGGGATCTTGCCACTTTCTCTTGTGAACCTTGATCCTTACCCAGTCGCCAACTTTTACCTTCAGCAGCGCCGGATCTCCCCGTCAGCTCCCCCTCTTGGACCTTGTGAATCTGTTTGGAGAGAGCTGCAGAGAGTTCCGTTAGTTTTCTCACATATTCAGACATTACAATTTGTTGTACATCAAGGGCGGGCATATGACCTCCCTCCCTTGGTGGACCAGGCATGACTCTACCAGTCATAATCTCATGTGAGAGAGATGGGTGCCTGCTCCTGGAGAGGCTCTCATGGCCATCAACGCCAGGGGCAGAGCTTCAACCCACGTCAACTTTGAACCTGCACATACCTTGGCTATCTTAGCCTTCAAAGTTTGATTGGCGCGTTCCACGAGGCCCTGAGATTGCGGCGGTACACAGACCCAAACTTGTGCACAATGCCGAACCTCTCCTCCACCTGTCTCAGGTGTTGGTTACTGAAATGGGACCCGTTGTCGGATCGAATTTGTCTTGGAACCCCATACCTTGGTATGAGTTCAGTCTGCAGCCACTTAATAACTGACCTAGCATCCTCACGTGCTGTTGGTATTGCCTCAACCCATTTGGAGAATCGATCTACCATTACCAATAAGTACCTTTTCCCATTAGTTACATTATCAGCCCCCATGTCAGTGTAATCTATGCTAATGTCCTGAAAACATGCATTAGGTACTGGGTATGAACCCATGGGTGTTTGGAAAGGTTTCTTTGGGTTGTGGCTGCCACAAATGCTGCACTCATCACAAAACAAGTCTGTCATGTCCTTAATGTGTGGGTGCCACCAAATATGGGAAACCTTCTGTAAAGTTTTGAGTTTCCCTTCATGGGTGGGCCCATGAGCCTCACGTATCAGCTCGGGACAGAGATTAGCTGGGGCCACCAACCTGCCGTCATGGCATCTCCAAAGTTCATCAGGTCCTTTGGTGGCTCCCATCTGTCCCCATACCGAGTGCTCATACGGGCCCGCTGTGAATTGTAGTTCCTTTATGTGTTGGTCTGTGAGTTCTGTTCTAACTGGTTGAGTCTGCAGCACCATCTGTCTTGGAGTGTAGCCCCCCAGCTTTCTTGGCTGCTTTGTCAGCTGCGTCATTTCCCTCGCTGACTTTGTTCTTGAGTTGCTGATGTCCTTTGCACTTCATGATGGCCACCTGCTCAGGTAGTGAGACTGCTTTTATCAGTCTCTCCATTTGTGCCTTGTGTTTGATCGGAAGGTTTCCTGTTGTGGTGAAGTTACGTCTGACCCATTGTGGTCCATCTGTATGGACTGCTCCATGAGCATATGCTGAGTCAGTGTAGATGTTCACAGTCTTTCCTTCAGCCTTTTCCAGGGCTTGAGTCAAACCAATGATCTCGGCTAGTTGGGCTGAGGCAGGTTGTGGGATGATGTCTGATTCCAGGGTCACGTGTGATCCGTCTGGAAGCTGCTGTACCACTGCATATGCTGCTATGTTCCCTTCTTCTCCTCTATAGCAGCATCCATCGGTGTACAACCATAGATCAGGATTGGTAAGGGGTTCGTTTCCCAAGTCTGGTCGCAGTTTCAGTTCCTGTGCCGCTCTCTCTTCGCAGGAGTGTGCCAACCCTTCTTCTGCATTGAGTGCGTCTGCCATGTTTTTGTCGGTGTTGACAAAAGTAATGTGTGATTGGGTGCATTTATTCTGGATTTTGTTCTTTCTTTCAGCGCTGAACGTGAATTCCTTGCTCATCAGATATGCTGCAACCCCATGGTGCGTATGGATTTCCAATTTGTGGCACATTACCAGGTGGGCGGTTTTTTCAATAGCTTTTGCCACTGCAGCCACGTACCTGGAACATGTTGTCTGACCTGCTTCAATATGGTCCAACTTAGAGGAATGATACATCAGTACTCTTCTCTCCCCCCTCTTGTTTCTGAAAAAGGATGGAAGAAGTGAACCCCTCCTTTTCAGAAACATCAAGATGAAATTTGTTTTTGTAGTCGGGTGCTGTCAGAGCTGCTGCCACCGAGAGATCGGTTTTTAGGAGAGCAAATGCTGTTGATGCTTCAGGTGTCCAGGTAAGTGAGGAGTGTAAGTTTCTTGGTCCTGCTTCTCTCACTATTTCTCTCAGTGGTTCAGTCCTGGATGTGTAGTCAGGGATGTGGGTACGGCTGTACCCTGTCAACCCCAGGAAGGACAACATGCCTGACACTGTGATGGGACGTGGATGATGGAGTATGGAATCTCGGTGGGATTTCGAGAGACCAGCACCTTCTCCTGAGATTTCTCTGCCAAGGAAAAGGACAGTTCTGCGACAGGACTGGACTTTGCTCATTTTGACCTTGTAGCCTTTGACAGCCAAGAAGTCAAGTAGGGTTTTTGTCATTTGTAGACAGAGATCAGATGTGGGAGCCCCCAGCAAAAGGTCATCTACATATTGGATGAGTATCACTCCTTCAAGGATTTTCAATTCAGCCAGGTGTGTCTTTAGGATATGATTGAAGATTCCGGAGAACACCTGTAACCCTGTGGAAGAACCGAATACGTATACTGTTGATGTTCATATGTGAAGGCAAAGAGAGGCTGTGAAGCCTCATCCAGTGGAATGCTGAAGAAGGCATTAGCCAGATCCACAACGGTGAAGTATTGGTGTTTTGGTGAGAGATTACTCAGTGTAATGTGAGGGTCAGGGACAGGTAGGTCAATGGGTGCAGTGACGTCGTTCACTGCTCGGAAGTCTTGTACCATCCGGTATGTTTCACCTCCTGTTTTCAAGACTGGTAAGATTGGTGTGTTCCATGGAGACACAGTGCGATATATGACACGAGCTCCCAACAACCCATCTATGGTTGGTTTGATCCCCATGGTCTGTTCAGGTTTCAGACGGTACTGTGTTCGGTAGATAGGAATTTGATCAGGGTTGAGTAAGGTGATGGTGACTGGTGCCACCTGTAGTTGTCCAACATCAAATGGGGTGTGTGTCCATATGCCTTCATCAATGGTGGAAAGCAGTGCTTGTGATGAGGGGTGGTCTGTGTAAGGTTTACCATGGTGTCTTGGGAGAGTCAAACGTTCAGGAAGGCAATGTTCCTCTGTGTCAACTGTCATAAACCTCCACATGTTCTCAGTGGTGGCTTTGGTTATTCCTGGAGTTTGGGTGGGTTCCCACTGGAGTTTGGATGCTCTTCTGATCATAGGCCCAAGGCTCCTTGCTTCAAAACCGTTTCCAACTGCCAGTGTAACATGGGGAGCAGATTCTTCGCCCAGTAGGTACCAGGATTTCAAATGGGAAGGTAGGATAACCGGAGCAGCCACTCCTTCCTGTCCACACACTATGGTACAACATCTGATTGTTGGTGTCAGGTGCATCATGTTTTCATCCCAGTCATCGGTATATGGGTTGACATCATTATCAGTCACATTAAGTGTACAGTGGATTTCAGCTTGAGGAGTCTTGTATGGGTGAAATGTGTAAATGAGTTGTCTCAGCTGGTTGAACTTGAATTGAACCTCAGGGGTTCCTTGGCCGGATTCGATGCACTTCAACCAGTATATTTCTTGGGTCAGGGAGAGCACTGGGGTTGGGATGATGGGTAGCATCAGCACTCTAACTGGATGAACTGGTGTGGAGGTAATGGGATCAATGGAAACCTCCACACCCTTTTCGGTAAGGTAGATTGAACATTTCAGTTTGCACAATAGGTCCCTTCCTAATAGGTTGATTGGACAGTTGGGACAATATAGGAATTGATGCTTCAAATTGGAAGGGCCCCATTGGAAGAGCAATGGTATGGTCTTGTTTTGTGCTTCGGGTGTTCCTGATACCCCCACCACCTGTATTGATTCCGAAGAGAGTGGTTGACGAGATCTTATGGCAGAGTATGTACATCCTGTATCTACCAAAAATTGGTGGGTAACTCCCTCCACTTCACACATGACAGTTGGTTCAGTGTGGAGTGGAAAATGCTGACCCCCATTCCCGTTCTGTGGTGGTGGGCAGCTTCAGGGCCAGGGAGGATATTCGTCTGACATGCCCTGGAAGGTAGGAGCTGGCTGCTGGTTAGGCTGTTGGTTTGGGTCTTGTTGTGGGTGGTTATATGCTGGTAGGGCAGCATGTGGCTGGTACATCGGTCTTGGGCCTCCTCTTGATCTGAAGGCATAACCTCTACCCCTGTTTGCCAGCCAGTGTTGCTGTTGCGGACTAGGTGGTAATGGACACCATCTGACAGAGTGTCCATATTGATGACAATTGTAACAGGCCCCCCATTACCTTGTGGCCTTGGCTGTCCCCATTGAGTCTGGTATGGTGCCACCGGTGGCTGATACGGTGGAGTTGGTGCTTGATAGTATGGCTGAGGCACCATTGCGATCGTTGGGAGTGTTGTTGGAGGCGGCTGTTGTGTTTGTATCATTTGTGAGACAGTTTTTTCAATTATTTGAGAAATGTCAGGTTGGTCTTCAGCCACCATCTGTTTCTTTGGCTTATCTCCCTTCTGTGCCTCTTTCAGTTGTAGTTTGAGCAGCTGCACCTGCAGGGATTGGACATGTGTTTCCGCCCCTCCCTTGTCTTTGTTGTATTGGGTGATGTGATGATGAACATGGGAGTTAAACTGCGCCCTAGGGAGTGCCATTAATCCCACAGTTCCCCTTAGTTTGGTTCGAACGTCACTTGGGGTCCCGCTCACCACCATCTCTTTCCACATGCTGCACGTGGTGTCGGAGTGATCATATGGTTCGTCATGGACCGTTCTCCAGGTGGTTTTGGCCCTGTCCAGGTAGGCAGCTGGCTGTTCCCCAGGACCGATGGTAAAGAGGTCAGTGTTGCATGGTTTCGTTCGGTAGGATATGCCCTCCTCAGAACTTCCCACAACACAGTTCTATAGACTTCCGGTGGCGTCACACCTCCGCTCTTTTCCAGACCTGCCTCTCTTGTCAGTACCATCATGGTGGTGTGATCTGTGGCCCTGGCCAAGAGTGCCTTCATGTCTGCCAGAGCAAGCCTAAATCCAGATGTAAGGGTTTGAAGTTGCAACAGCCAAGCAGACGCTCCACCATGGAGGCTGGGCATCTGATCCATCAGGGCGGTCAGGTCAGTCATCTTCCAGGGTTGGTATTCTTCATGTTGTCGGTCTGCTGTTGGTCTAAGTGGCATTTGGGAGTTCAATCCCCTTTCCCTAAGTCTGGCAGATTTTCTGATGGGTTCATGCAAGTCAACAACTTCCCCCACCATCACCCCTTTCAAGGCCCAGGTCTTCCCCTTCTCTGCTTCTTCTATTATGGTGGTGTTATGTGACGCCTGTCCCTGACACGCATCCCACTCATCCTCATAGGTTTTTTCTTCCTTCCTTTGTTCTCCTTCATCATCCTCACTTGGTTGGTCCCCGATTGAGACCCCCCGTGAGCTTCTTAATGAGCCAGACCCTAACGACCCCCAAAGCTCATTGTCCCCTGCACCCCCTTCTGTTTCTCTTTCGACAAACCATTCTGAGAGTCTGGGTTTAGGCTGATTGGGTGCAGCTGCTTGTCTTAGGCCAGATGCTCCCCCTTTTCCTGTATAGATCTGACGGTTGGTTTTGAGTCATCATTACCAGGGACTCTGGGTTGGAACCCCCTCTTGTGGGACTGGGTCTGGGTTGGGTTCCGCCCGGCCGGGTGTGGCTCCTCTCGTCCTTGTGGCTCGCTGTTGGCTCGGACTTCCACACAGTGAAGTACTCCTTGCCCTACGCTTAGTGCCATGTTCCCCTCTAGGTGTCCTCCTTGCACCACGAACACAGGCGCTTGTACCACTGCAGGACTTAGGAATGGGTTATAAGGGTTAGTTGGAGGAGTGGGTGTGTATGCGGGTGGTGTGCTCTTCGCTTCCTGTGGCAGGGTCGGATACAGTGGTGCTGAGGGCGCTGGTATGTCACTCATGGACTGTGTCCCCACTATTGGTGTTGTCTCAGTTGTGGGTTCAATCACCACACCCATCATGTCTGGTTTCTTGTATGGGTGTGCTCGCCGTGTTTCCTCAATTGCCCACGTACCTATCCTTAGCTCAGCCTCTGCTCTCTCTCTGTGTTTAGTCCCTTCCTTCTTGAATAAGTGAGACTTATTCCTTTCCACTTCACTTTCTGTTCCTTCCCTCACTGCCTCCCCTAGCTCTTTCTCCATAGAGGTGAGTTGCCCTTTAGACGGGGCACCCCCGCTAAAGTAACCTGCCTGTGTCCATTTGAGTTTCACTCCCTCCCACACTTTCTTCACTGTCTTATACTGTTCTTTCCCTCCCGCTCTATCCTGTATTTTTTATCTAGATATTCATTAAATTTGAGTTTTGGGACGGTAGTGGTTGCCATGGTTATACAGTTTATTAGACTATCTTGGTGCTCTTAGCCCGTCACTGGCCGAATCCAGCAATGTATTCTTGGCGCTGACTGAGATTTATCTCTGATGTCCCACCCTCGTACACAAAAAATGTTCAATGCTTTATTATTAGGAATTATTTTGCAAAAGGTATTATTGTTTTTCAATTATTCGAATTATTATATATTTTCCCAAAAGGTATCAGAACCGCCCTTTTGGAACAATATATTAACAAACCCAGCGCTCCCAAAACAATCATCAATCTAATTCTAGGGATTTATTTAGCAAAAGTTATTATTGTTTTTCAGGTATTCGAGTTATTATATATTTTCCCAAAAGGTATCAGAATCGCCCTTTTTGGAAGAATATATTAGCAAACTCGAGCGCTCCTAAAATAATTACCAATTTAATTTTGGGAATTATTTTGCAAAAGTTATTATTGTTTTTCAGGTATTCGAGTTATTATATATTTTCCCAAAAGGTATCAGAATCGCCCTTTTGGAAGAATATATTAGCAAACTCGAGCGCTCCTAAAATAATTATCAATTTAATTTTGGGAATTATTTTGCAAAAGTTATTATTGTTTTTCAGGTATTCGAGTTATTATATATTTTCCCAAAAGGTATCAGAATCGCCCTTTTGGAAGAATATATTAGCAAACTCGAAGCGCTCCTAAAATAATTACCAATTTAATTTTGGGAATTATTTTGCAAAAGTTATTATTGTTTTTCAGGTATTCGAGTTATTATATATTTTCCCAAAAGGTATCAGAATCGCCCTTTTGGAACAATATATTAGCAAACTCGAGCGCTCCCAAAATAATTATCAATCTAATTTTAGGAATTATGAAAATACCAACACCACAAGAGGGAAAAAGTTCAAGTCAGCTTTTAGCGCAGCGGCTACATAACAGGCAAAATAGGACTCAGTGGTCCTCTTAAAAGTTATCCACTAGTTAGTCTCATGAAACGGCCAATCTTACACAACATTCAGGTTATCATTTCAACAATTACATTTTCATTACATATCAGCATCAACACACGAATTCAGTTTAAGTTCCTCACAGTACATATAGTTGAGTGCCACGTCAACCAATTGCCCGACTATCTGAACTCGTATTTTTTATTATTTTTTTGATTCTCCTCAAGGAGACTCCCAGTCGTTTAAACCATTCAACTGGCGTCTAGTCGGAGAACCTTTTCTGGACTTGGATTCTCACGGAATTAACTCAACCCGACTATCTGAATCTTTTTATCAAGTCACCAGATCCTTCTCTTGTGGATCAAATAAAAGGGGTCCATCGCTTGTGGACCAAAACCTCTGTAATAGGCTCCTCACTAGAAAGCCGCATTTCAACAGAAAATAAAACCACTGTAACTAGACTTCTTCTCTTAGAGTCACATTTCAACAGTAAAAACCTAAGATTTCAGATATCAACAGCAAAAAATAAAAGGGTCCGTCTCTCGTGAACCACAACCTCTGTAACTAGACTCCTCCCCTAGAGAGTCACATTTCAACAGTAAGAACCTAAAGAATTCAGATATCTTTACATATGTGCCTTTTGAGTCATAATAGATATGTTATAAATTTATCAGTAATCCATACTCACGCCCAGTACTACTGATCTTAATTTTGGTTTATCCTATAATACAATATGCAGATTTTGTTTTAACAGGTTCTGCTTACCTTTGTATTGATTGGCCGTCTAGATCAGTTTCCTGAGGCGAGCTGGATTCCCGGCTGCTCCTGCGGGATAGGTCACCCGTCCTTTCAGATCCGTCTCTTACTTGTCTCCTGTCTCTATCAACTTTTATGGACCGAATTCAGAGTTAGAAAACAACCCTCTGCTACCAAGTTTGTTGATGATCACAAGTTTACTGGAGAACGGAGACCAAGTAGAGACTTTCGGACAAGGTGGATGATTGTATAATATGAGGCAGTTTATTCAGAGGTAAAGATATCTGTAAATAGCGTGCACGGACCCGTTCGTCAACCTCGTAGGGAGATATCTGAGAGAGCGAGCCCCTAAACATTGTGTGCTGACATTTTATACAATAAAATAAAGTAGGTTGATTCTAGTAGTTCTGATCTTCTGATTGGTCCTGATGAGTTGGTCGAGGTCACTTCCATTGCATTGGCTCTGAGTCGGGTTCTCTGTCTTCAGATGTTCAGCCTAAGAGAAGGGGGTTTTTTGTGTGTGTGTGCTTAACAATGATGATGTGTGTGTGTGTGTGTGTGCGTGTGTGTATGTGTGTGTGTGTGTGTGTGTGTGTGTATGTGTGTGTGTGTGTATGTGTGTGTATGTGTGTGTGTGTGTGTATGTGTGTATGTTTAACAATGATGATGATGTGTGTGTGTGTGTGTGTGTATGTGTGTGTGTGTGGGGGGGTGTGTGTGTGTATGTCCTCAGAGCAATAACTCCGTGAGTTGGGAGAACTGAGAGACCTATGGCGTGGGTGTTGTCCATAGCCACCTGCTGATAAGGCCGACAAGATAGAAGTCTTTGTGCATTGTATTAAATCCAA